>NC_044310.1:31389366-31626866 GCF_007474595.2 Lynx canadensis
AAACTGCTTTGGTAAAGTTGGTTTTCTCTTCCTGGTTGCCAAACTCAACAGCCTGTTTTCAGCCCTCATTTGTCTGATATTTCAACAGCATTAGACGCTGCTGACCACATCTCCTTCGGTGGCTTTCATGACATCTCCTCTGGTTCTTCTCCGACCTCCCCGGCTGCTTCTCAGTCTGTTGCTCCCTTCTCTCTCTCTTTTCTTAATGTTTATTTATTTTTGAGAGAGAGAGAGAGAGAGCAGGGGAGGGTCAGAGAGAGAGAGAGAGAGAGACGCACAGAATCCAAAGCAGTCTCCAGGCTCTGAGCTGTCAGCACAGAGCCTGACCCAGGGCTTGAACTCACGAACTGTGGGCGAGGCCATGACCTGAGCCGAAGTCGGACGTTCAACTGACTGAGCCACCCGGGCGCCCCACGTCCCTCCCTTCTCTTTAATGTCTGCGTTCCCCAAGGTTATGTCCTTGGCCACTTTCTTTTATTACTCGGCATGACCATTCCTATGGCGATCGCTGATACGCTAATAACTCCAAAACATGCTTCTTCTCAGCCCAGAGCTCACTACTGAGCACTTGGCCCATGTATCCAGACTTCCTCCAGTTGGCCATGAACCCTGGATGTCCCGGTGGGTCCCTTCTGGTCTTATCCTACTCTCTGCTATCCCACCTGCTCTTCCAGCTCCCACCTCGGGCAAGAGCCCATTTCATCCTCTAAGCCACACTCCTGGGAATCGTTTTGGCTCCTCTCTTTCCTATAGCCTCTACTTTAGTAGCCCATTACTAAGACTGCGGTCACCCCCAATATTCATTCCCACTTCCTCTGTAGTAGTAGAACCCCCCCCCCCCCCAATTCTAGCCACCAAGAATAAAGGCAACATTTCTGACTCTTTTTTGTGGTTCCGTGCGGGCAACTTCCAGAAAGTGCCCTTCTCCTTCTCTTTCCTCCTTTTTTCTGGCTGGAATGTTGATAGAGCGGCCCGAGCAGCCTTTTGGGACCACGAGGTCTAACCCATGAGTGACAAAGTAATAAGGTGGAGAAGCCTAGATCCTGTGACGCTGTGATAACCACACCAGTCCTGGGCCACCTCCCTGGTTTCTTCTGTTCAAGCTGCCGTTATTCTGGTGCTTAAAGCCACACACCTAATCCTAAATAATCCTAAATCTACAGTTCATTCAGCAAGAGGGTCCATCTACCCCAGACGTCGTGTGCCAGGCTTTTTCAGAGCAAGTGTCTCTTAAATCTCATTCCTTCTGTGTTTACGGTCTCTGCCACGTAACCCACCTTGCCACTGCGTGTCCTGGGGTGCTGGTCTGTACCTGGATCAGCGTCTCCAGTTCTCCACTGGGCCCCTCTTGAATTCATGCTACTCAGAGCAGTCAGAGTGATCCTTGCAAAACACAAACCTAGCTCTTTTTCCATCCTGCACAAAGACTGCATGCCCCTACCCCCATTACTTACAGGATCAAGTTCAAGCTCCCCAGCCTGCCACTCAAGGGCCATCCCTTCTCTGACACTTGATCTACTCGAGTAGATCACTCGCTCCTCTGACCGACCCCCCTACATGCCGACACACTGGCATGTTGTCCTTCCCAGTCAAGCCTTATTCATTCATGCCACTTGGTCAGAGGACACACTGTTACCTCCCCTGGCATTTTCTTCTTTCATGTGCTCATGTCCCATTCTACTCCATCCATCCCACCATGTGAGCACCTAGCATGTGTTATAAACTTTGGCAAGTACCATTATCATCCCTAGTTTACATGTAGGGAAACCGGAACTCGGAGAAAGGAAGTGAATTACCCAGGGTGCACATTCACAGTGCAGACATCAACTCTTCCCAGTTCCAGCAATCTCTGTTCATTTATTTCGGGGGAGAGAGAGAGAGAGAGAGAGAAGAGTGTGAGTGGTGGAGGGGCAGAGAGAGAGAGGGAGAGAGAGTATCCCAAGTAGGCTCAACGCAGGGCTCGATCCCACGAACCATGAGATCATGACCTGAGTGGAAATAAAGAGCAGGACGCTTAACTGACTGAGCCACCCAGGCGCCCCAACCAGCCATTCTCTTTATATATAGACACCTCTGACACCTTCCCCGCCCCCACCAAGTATTCTGGGGCACGGGAGACTTGAGTTCTAATCTCCATTGAGCCACTTATTACTACCACCTGCTGTGGTAGAGACAGCTGGTTGCCCACCCAAATCCACCCCTCCCATTTTCTGTACTGATTGAAAGCACATTCTCTAGTCTTTTTTGCAGCTAAATGGGGTCATGTGAACAAATTCTTGTCAAGAGAATCTGGGCGGAAGTAATGTACGTATCTGGGCCCTAAAACATTGCTTGTACTTTACCTCTTTGCTGTCCTCTTCCTGAGAGCTGACCCAGCTTCCACTCCACAAAGACAAGACAAAACAACAACAAAAACCCAATCCCAGTAGCCCCTGGGTGGCTCAGTCGGTTAAGCACCATCTGCCTTCGGCTCAGATCATGATCTCACAGTTCATGAGTTCGAGCCCCGTGTCGGGTTCTGTGCTGACAGTTCAGAGCCTGGAGCCTGCTTCCGATTCTGTGTCTCCCTCTCTCTCTGCCCCTCCCCATCTTGGTCTCTGTCTCTCTCTCTCAAAAATAGATAAAACATTAAAAAAAAAACCCCAACCCCTCAAAACAAAAAAGCCAAAGTGGATTTCGAGCAGCCTACCTGGCTCATGAGGTTGGGGTCATCGATAGCAGGGCAAGAAGGAAGCAATCTGGATCGGAGTGACTGAGTAAAACTAGACAGAAATATTTTCTACTCTTGAAGCCACTTGAAACCTTTTCTGGTTCCCTTTGTACAGCAGCTGGGTTGACACTTAAATATCTCTCATTATATGTACTAGGCTAAGTACATTAAATTCAATAAATTACTAGCTGTGTGGTAGTAGGCATGTCACTTCCCCTCCATGTGCCTCAGTTTCCCTGCCTCTATGTATCTTGGAATAATAATGTGTAAGCAGACAGCTCACGTGTTTAGGGCACCAGCTGGAAACTTGAAAGGGTTTGATGTGAAGAAGAAGGGGAGGAGAAGGAGGAAGAAGAGGAAGAGAGAAAACATTGCGATTTGAGGGCACCTGGGTGGCTCAGTTAAGCGTCCAACTCTTGATTTCTACTCACCATCTCGCGGTTCCCGCGTTCGAGCCCCGCGTCAGGCTTTGCGCTGACAGTGTGGAGCCTGCTTGGGACTCCGGCTCCCTCTCTCTCTGCCCCTCCCCCACCCACGATCTCTCCCTCTCTCTCTCTCTCTCCCTCTCGAACATAAATAAATAAACATTAAAAAAACATTGCTATTTAGACTAGTTACGGAAAACCGAAGAACTTTTTGGGATTTCTATACCCGTTTTGCCGTTTAGTATTATCTTATTTTGAATCACCTAGAGAGGAACAGGCAAACTTATCCAAACTACATGAAGGAGAGGTGATTGCCCAAACAGAATTTGAGGAAACCTTTTTTTTTTGGGGGGGGGGGGGAAGGATGACTGGATTCTAGAAGGCGTCAACGACAAATGTCTCCTTCTGCCTCTGGGTCTCCCTCCGCAGGCTGAAGAGGCCCATCCTTCCACCGTTTACGTGGGACATTGTTTGAAGTCACCATCCCCACTCTGGCCTCCTGTCTGGACACTGTTAACCAGCTGCTGCTTCTTACTCAGCACCTACTGTACTAATGTTGGAAACACCATCACTTATTGGGAACTTACCGTGGGCCAGGCACTGTGCTGGTCACACACACACACACACACACACACACACACAATGTCAGCCTTGCTCATTTGATCTGACCAGTTGGGTGTGTGTGTATCGATACGTATTTTAGACTAGAAAGAAAAACCAAACCAGAGGCTCAGAGTGGTAAGGTGGCTTTGCCCGATGTCGTATATGTAGCTGGAGGCCAGAATTTTAATCCGGGTCTGTATGACACCAAGACCTGGGTTTGTTTCTCAGCTCCTGTGGCCAGACTGTTGACCTTGCTCTCTGCATACAGAACTCGGGGCAGAAGCACAACGGGGCCGGTGTCTCCTGCTGTCTCCGAGGAGGGCCAGAGCATTCCTGTCCTGAATTTAAACCCAGAAGCTATTGAGGGGGGGGGGGGAAATGGAGAGATTTTTTTTTGACACGAATGACACGAACGTTAAATGCCCCCAAAGGCAAAAGATACCATAAACAAAGTCAGACGACCAGCCACAGATGGGGGAGAGAATATTTGCAACATTTACCAGAGACAAAGGTTGACTATTTGTAATATAAAATGAACTCTTATACCGCGATGACAAAAAGAGAAACGGCCCGGTAGGAACACGGGCAAGAGTATGCACAAGAAATTCTTAGGACAAGAAATACAAATAAACAACATCTTTCTTGATAATCAAAGAAACAGAAATTAAACAACCTTTTTTAAAAAAGAAATTTAGGGGGCGCCTGGGTGGCTCGGTCGGTTAAGCGTCCGACTTCGGCTCAGGTCATGATCTCACGGTCCATGGGTTCGAGCCCCGCGTCGGGCTCTGTGCGGACAGCTCAGAGCCTGGAGCCTGTTTCAGATTCTGTGTCTCCCTCTCTCTGTGACCCTCCCCGGTTCATGCTCTGTCTCTCTCTGTCTCAAAAATAAGTAAACGTTAAAAAAAAAATAAAAAAAAAAAAAGAAATTTAGGGAGGTAACAATTAAAGACATTGCTAACGTCCCGTGTGGCCCAGGGTCTGAGCCAGCGGGCGCTCTGTCACAGCGCTGGCAGGAAGGTGAATGGGAACAGCTAGTTCGAGAACCATTTGGCAGTGGCTCTCACGGTTTTATTTGCTCATATCTTCTGACCCAGTAAGTCCCCTTCTAGGAGTGCATTATACAGAGATGTTTCCACGAGGGTGCAAAGGTAAATACACAAGGATGCTCCTTGTAGCATTGTTTAGTAACAGCGAAATTCAGGAAGCAAGTTCAGTTTCCATCGACAAGAGACCGGTTTAAGCAGATTCTGCACGATGCGGTCATTAAAAAGAGTGAGGGAGAGCCGTGTTTACTGACAAGGGAAGATTCCTAGACTACATTAAGCGAAAGAACGAAATCCAATCATATACAACCGTATAACCCTAGGCATGTAAAAAAGAGATGCGTATTGTGTACGTGTGTATAACACAGGTAACATAATGTACACATCGCATGTGCGCGTGTGGAAAAACCCGGAGGGTCTTGGAATTTTCACTTTATACCTTCGAAATTGTTTGAAATGACTTTGCCTCAAGTGTATATTACTTTTGACTGAACACAGTGTGTTTGTTTTAAGAGCAAACAATACTTGACTCATGTTCTCTGCCAGACCAGAGAAGGGGCTGGGTGCCGGGTGGGGGGGGGGGTGGGGTTGCTGCCAGGATGTGCCAATTGACCGGAAGTGTCGACTTTATGGCACCACCCACCGCAGGAACTTTTCACGAGGAAGCGGCAAAGGTGCAAGTCCGCCTGGAGCGCACCCCCTGATGAGCTGTAGGCGACTCTCTGTCCCGTCCCTGCCACACCCCTGCTCCCTGGGGGAGATCTGGACTTGATGCTGATTGATGTTCAACAGCCCTCATCCTGCTGATGAGAATAGCCTCTTCCCTAGAGTCCTGTGTATTGTTGAGTAGGTTGCTTGACCTCTCTGAGCCTCAGCTGCCTGGAAGGAGGCCAATAGGCTGGGATGAGGCCGGTAAGGACAGCCGCCTCTGGGAGCTGTTGTGGGAGGGGGGGGACATGCACATCAAGCCTGCGGCCCCACACGCGGGGGAAGCATTGCATTTCCCGCCTCCCTCAGTCTAGCCTCCCTGCGTTCTAGCACCTGTGAGGCAGGAGGGGTGGGGAATGTGGAATGTGGTCCTCCAGGTACTGAGTTTAGAGCACTCGCTTCTTTTTTAAGTCTGTTTATTTTTTGAGAGAGGGAGGGTGGGGGTGGGGGCGGGGGAGAGAATCTCAAAGAGGCTCCACACCTCCACAACTCATGAACTCACGCGAGATCATGACCTAAGCCAAAATCAAGAGTTGGACACTTAACCGACTGAGCCACCCGGGTGCCCTGAGTTTAGAGCACTCCAATAATGCACCTCAGGTCACAGATTCATGGTTGGGCTGTCGGTAATGCTGCCAACTCCAGCTCAGGCTCTGGCCTGGACCTTCCTCTGGTCTCGGCTCCCAGCCCAGGGCCAGGAAGCAGCCCTTCCAGCACTTTCTAACACCCACTTGGAGCCACACGTGGGGTGGAAGCCAGGACAGCGATGAATCAGGTTCCGTCCTCAGAGCTGCCCAGCCTGGGGGAAAGACTCCTCATCAACCCTGATACGTGGTGAAGGTGGAGGCGCCAGAGAGGGCCTTTCAGGCCAAGGAAACAGCACAGGCGAGGTGTAGAGGCATCAGGAGCCCGAGGAGCCTGCAGTGGAGGGTGGAGGGGGCCTGGAAGCTGGTTGGGATGAGGCTGTCTCCCCATCCCTGTGGAGACGCTCCCTGACATCCGAGCAGCTCACAGGGGCAGGGACTTGACATCACCTTCGTTCATCCTCACAAGAACCCTGTGGGATCTCCAACTGGCCCGTGAGAAACACTGAATTCAGAGTAGCTTCATTTCCCCTCTCTGCCCTGGCACACGTTGGACCTTGGGCTTTTTACCTGGGTGTCCTCCCCGGGTTGACCCACCCCTACCCGTTTATCACCATCAGCTCCCAGGACTTCCCAGACCCTGCGCTGCTTGGCAAAACCTGCCTGGAACCCGCCCCCCCCCCCCCCCCCCCCCGCATGTGACTCTATGTTGCGCGCTCCGGGCTGGCCCACATCTCAAGTGCCAGGGTGCACAGATCCCTCTCCAGATCAGCCGCCTGGGGTCGAATGCGTGGCTGTTCACCCCCAACTCACCCCAACCAAGCAGCGCTGCACCATTTGCAATGTGCTCACAGAAACCTAGTCTTAACTGAATCCCTGCACGCACACCAAAGGGACTACGCTCCCCACTGTACAGAAACTGAGGCCCAAAGAGGCTCAGTGACTCCTGTACCCCACGGCCACAAAGTGGCAGAACCAGGTCTGGGACGCTGCTCTTGTTCCGCTCAGGCTCAGGTCCTTGGCCAGGCCCAGCCTGGAGGAGGGGGAGGGCCCTGGAGTACCAAAGTGGGCATGCCCACGCCAGCACTTAGCGGGATGTGACCCGAAGAACAATCCTGAGCTCATTCTGAGCAATTCTGGGATCACTCTGAGCCCCAATCCCCTGACTTCTGAAATGGGGGTAAAGGTACCTAGCGGTGTTATTCGCAGGGTTGAGTGGAGGTTAAAGGAGAGGCTGGAAAAGAAAGAGCACCTACTGGGTGCCGTTAGGTCCATCATGCCTGCACACAGGAGGCAGTCAACAAATTGGGACTCAGTGATCCTGACCCAGCACGGCCAGCAGCGGGGTGGTGTAAGAGTGAGGCAAGGATAGATTAGGAATTCAAGAGGATTACTTTGCAATCAGCTGAACCGAACGGCCTAAGCTGCCTGGGAAACACTGGGATCAGACTGTTCATTTAATTTATTCGTCAATGACTGTTGAACACTTAGCTGAGCTGGCACAGTGATGATGAGGATGGTGACAGCGGCTCTCAATTATTTCTGCCATGTCCCAGGTATTAATGCGGTCTCATCACATCAACCCTGTAAGGTTGCTATTCTGTGCAAAGATTTTTTTTTTCCCTCTCACAGGGCAGGTACTAATCAGGCCTGGGATGAAGGAGAGGCAAACGAGACACCCAGAGCACAAATTTAAGGAGGCTCTTGCTGTCATAGCTCTTACGACATTGGCCTCACCGTGTCCCCACCTGTGCTTGTGGTGGACTCTGTGACGTGCTGCCCAGACCCCCTTCCATGAGTTGTCCTGGCTACTGGGGCCGCTGGCCCTGCAGACAGCCGTCCCCTGCCAGCTCCCAGAGGGACTGCTCAGCAGCAAAGAGCTGCCTTGCCCAAGGTCAGCTGCCACCGGAGCTCCCCATGGGGCTGGCCAAGGCTCTGGTTGGGTCTGCTCTGTAGCTTTCTCTGCTCACCTCTGCTCCGGCCCTTCCCTTCCACAGCTGCTGACCTTTAGAGCTCTCCCTAATAAGCTCCTTGCAAGCTAAACCGCATCAGACTCTGCTTCCTAGGGGCCCCAACCTGCAACAGTGGTCCTGCTGGAGTAAACCCCTCACTAGCTGGTTAAAACACAGCCTTTCGAAAGAGTAGTATAAGGGTACCCCCGAAAAGCCCAGGCTCGGGGATACTAAACTACACACTACACTGTTCTAAACACCTTATGTGAATTGATTTAATTCATTTCCACTGCAGCCCTGCAAGGAGGAACTATTAGCGTTTCCATTTTATAGATGAGTTCAAGAGAAGTCTTGAAAAAAAAATAAAACTACTTTGTGATGAAATCCAATCATCGTTGAAAAGATGAGTCACAATAATGGGCTTCAGCCCCAGGGAAACTTTTCGTCTGAAAAGAAAGGAAAAAAAAAAAAAAAAAAAGATGGGAAAATGTCTCGTCTGGGCCACAACTCAGTTCCCAACCTTGAGGGAGCCTGACTCCCAACCCCAATGACCCAGGCCGGGTATGAGAGTAAAATCCACAAGCCCAAGGGCAACAGGTGGGTCGCTTTAGGAAGTAACCCCAGAGAAGAGGTGAAAGATATGCACCGGATCCACAGGAAGGTGGTGATCACCACCAAAGACTCAGAAGGCAAGGTGACTTATTGAGGTTAGGCAGCTAGTAAGAGTCGCTTCCGGAACTGGATCCCGAGGCCGTCAGAATACAAGCCTCTATGTGCTGGCAAGGACACTCCATCCTCCAAAGAATCCTCCAAAGGGTATCAGGGATTTGGAGATCCAGGTGATGGACTGCCCCAGCCTTACCTTCTATTCCGTCCACCTGTTTGTTGTCCAATTTGTCAGCAGCCCCGCTGGGAAGGATGGGGGGCTGGAAATAGCTCAGCAGCTGGACTCCTTCTACACCTCCCTCCACCCTGCCTTACCTCTACAAAGAGGCAGGTGTTGGGTTTTCATTGTAATCCCTTCCATATGGAGAGCACTTTGGTGTTTTACCAGCTGCTTGTTAACCCATCCCTGAATTTGCTCCTCATGTCTTGTGAGGCTTATTGCCTTATGAAATAGCAGGGCCAGTATATTAGCCCCATTTTACTAGTGGGAAAACTGAGGCTCATAGAGAAGGGAATCATGATAGTGTCCAGGAGAGTTCCAGAGCCTCCCATCCCAATCCAGCCTCCTGATTTTGTTTTTAAGAGAGGGAGAGCGCACAAGTGAACGAGGGGCAGAGAGAGAGAGTGCGTGCGTGCCAAAGAGAGTGAGAGAGAAACGGGGCTCACCCAAAGCAGGGCTCATGTTTACCCGAAGTGGGGCTCGGACTCACCTGATGTGGAACTTGAATGCAAGAATGGTGAGATCAAGACCTGGGCCAAAGTCAGATGCTTAACGATTGAGCCACCCAGGTGCCCGCAGCCTCCTGTTTGTTTTTGTTTTTGTTTTTGTCTTTATCTCTAGGTCTTGGGCAGAGCTGGGGCAAACACAGGCCATTCTGAGCCCAGAGCTCAGGGCAGTTCCTTTCCAGAAGCCTATCTGTCCTTCTCATCCTGTCCCAGAAAGCCCCATTATCTTAGGGGAGACCTTTATTCACTTGCCTAAGACTTCCTGTCGTCCACTCCATGCCTTCTGGTGGCTCCAGAGCCCATGGTGACACGGTATACCCTGAGTGAACTCACAGCTGGAGAGAAGTCATGTTAACAAACAAGTTCCTCATTAGAGCGAAGCCCAACCAGTGTTCCTCTCCAGAGTCTCTGGAATTCATTCTCTCTTCTCCAGCCCCACTGCCCTGTCCCAGCTGGTCCTCGGCATCTCTGACCTCCTCCTTGCCTTCAGAGCTTCTGTCCTGGCCTTTCACCCACCCCCACGAAACACCTAGGGATCTTTCCAGAGAGCCAATAGCAGAGGGTGGCCAGGAGCTCACAATGGTGATCAGGACTGAGGAACAACCCTGCCGGGCCTGGGAAAGCTCTCACATCTCTCCTCTGTAGAGTGGGGACTGTGCCTACTTCACAAAGTGGCTGGAAAGACCTTTGTTGTCCCTTTTAGAGACCCCATGCCCTAGTGCGTGCCCTGTACTTGTATGCTTCCTGCCTTTGAACAGGCTCTTCACTTACACGCCACCTTCTCCAGCTCCTAAAGATCATCCTTCAAGGCTCTGTTCACATCAAATGTCACTGCCTCCCTGAAGCCTGAACTGACACACCTCCAAGCAGCTGAAACCACTCCTTCCTCTTGAATGGATGGTGTCTTGGCCAAGGAAGAGAGCCAGGATTCAAAGCGAGAACTGTCTGAATTGTCAGGTCCCACCCAGCTTCCCTCTGGCCTCTGTGCAGCCTGAACAAACAGGTGAGGGCAGCACCACCAAGCTCTCCCACCCTTTCTCTGGGCTGAGAAGTCCAACCTAGGTGCCTGTGGGTTACTCCACCGCCACGCAGCCTCTGCCTTCCAGATTATGATGTAACAGTTGCACAACTCACAGATATTTTTGAAAGAAACTGTCAATTTCCTCTCCTGGGCACTGCCGGGGGCTGTGGCTTCCATCCCACCCAGAGTCCCCAACAGCCTCAGGACTCTAGAACCCAAATATAGTGCAGGGTTGTTGAAGTGATAAAGAAACGAAAACGCAAGACTGTAAAGTGACCCAGTTTTATTTTGGTTTTGGAGGCCAGGGGGGGCATTGCCCCACTGTGCAGGGATCAGGGCTGTACAGTCTTCTCCTCCCCAGGGCGGGGGCCCAGGCAGCAGGGTGGAGGCCCGGTGGATTGGCGGCTCCAGGGACCCAGTGACCGCAGTAGGTTGCACAAGGAGAGAAGGGGCATCAGGCAAGCAGCCTGGAATGGCTCAGATTGGGGGGTGGGGTAGAGGAGAATCCGAGAGGACAGAGAATCCAAGAACCGGGAGTCCGAAAGGGGGTCCGGTCCCCTTCACTTTACCGCCGAGGCTCCGGGACAGAGAGGGGGAGCTAAACTGTCATCCTGCAGGAGGCAGGGCCTGGAGTGAGGCCAGGCGTCCCAGCCCGGCGTCAGGCTCTGTGCGCTAACCCGCTGCCTCCACCCTCACGGAGGGTGCGCGCGGGGCCCAGGCGCAGGGTGCGGACTCCGGCGGGCAGTCAGATCCCCTTCTCCTCTCGGGCGCGCCAGGCAGGCGCCCGACCGCATTCAGCAGCTCACCGAGCCGGCGGGTGGCGCCGACCCCAAGTCCGAGAAGCAGTCGAACTCGCTCTGGCCCAGGAAGAGCTCGGGCAGCTCGCGCACGCGGTGCAGCCCGAGCTCCAGCTCCAGCGACGTCAGCGCTTCCTCGTCGATGAGTTCGGCGTCCATGCAGCCCAGGGCGTGCGCGGGCGGCGGTGGGGCCGGGGCGCCGGGCGCCGGCTGCAGGCACTGGGGCCCTCCCGGGACGCCGGGGGGCGCGGTCGCGCGGCCAGGGTACAGCGTCGCCACCGGCTGCAAGTGCGCGCTGCCGGCGGCCGGCGGTGGCACGGCCGGAAAGGGCTGGAAGGCAGGCGGCGGCCCGAAGGGCCCGTACGCCAGGGCCCCGGGTGGGGGCGGCGGCGGCGGGCCCAGCGGAGTCCCCCGCGGCCGCAAGCCGCTGTCCAGGCCCGGGCCCGCGTACGGCTGCAGCGTCCGGAGCGCGTGGGGGCCGTGGGAGGGCGCGCCGGGCGGCGGCCTCTGCACCAGGCGGTAGCCCTCGGCGAGCATCAGGTGGTCGGCCATGACGGCGGGCCGGATGCCTGCAGGGGCGGGGGGCGGATGGTCAGCGCGGGCGTCCCTCGGTCCCGGCCAGCTCTTCCTCCGCGGCGAGGGATCCGCGTCCCGTGCCCTCACCGCAGCCCAGCCAGGCCAAGGAAAAGGGCACTCGACCCGTGCTACTGTCCAGCCCAGGGCGCACCGAACTCAGAGGTCCCGCGCGCCCCGTGGTCTCAGCTCTCGGCAGCTAGAACACCGCACACCCACGGGTTCGGGCTCTGAGACCTCCGCGCCGCGCCCCCAGAGTCAGTATCTTCTTATACCAGAGGCGGAGCTTCCCCGCCCCCAGGCGCTCATTGGCTGAATGGGACGCTCCTGGGCCGGCCTGTCCCCCTCCTCCAGGTTTCAGCCTCGCCTCTCCCGGAGCTCCGCCCTTTGGGCCCGAGGCTGTGCCTTCAGGCTTAGAGAGCTGTCCTGGGGAGGGAAAAGTTTTGCACTTTTCAAGGGGTTTGGGCTGTCTCCTGCTCAGCCTGGGACTGGCTGGGGCCAAGCTCGAATTGACCGGAAGGTGGGTTGGGAAGGGCCAAAGGTTTGGGTCCCCAGAGCTGTAGGATCACAAGCTCAACTTCTTAATTTTCCAGATGGAAACCGAAGCTCAGCGGTGGAAAGGATTTCCTGGGAATACACACCAAAGTCTTAACAGGATGGAGACATGGCTTTGTGACTGCCATCTCTACACAGGACACATGCACTTTAGCGGTGCAGGGTACCCCGGAAAGTTAACTGCTTGTCCCCATGACCCCAGGGGAGCCCGAGGCTCCCTCACGGGTTCCCACTTACTTGTCGGTGGAAGCATGTACTGGGTTGTTATTAAAGTAATTTATAGGCACGTCTCCTGAAGGACTTGTATCCTCAGCATTTGGCCCAGAGCCTGGCTCAGAACAGGCTTTTAGTAAAGGTTGGGTGAAAGAACAAATGATCAAATGAATTGAAACTCATTCACCTGAGCTTCAGTTTCTTCATCTGCAAAACAGGAGCAACGGCAGCACTGACCCTACTGAGTTGTCCTGAGGGTTAAATAAAGCAGGGCATGTATAGTGCCTGGCACATAGTAGGTGCTCAAAAATGTACCTCAAATGAATGAAAGGCTGGATTTAGTTCTGTCCCTAGAGATCTTCAGAGTCGGGGATCTTGCACCTTCCCCCTGATAGACTGGTAACAACTGGGATGTTTAGAGTGCTTTACATTCCACAAGCATCTTTTTTTTTTTTTTTTTTTAATTTATTTTGAGAGAGAGAGAGGAAGCAGGAGGGGCAGAGAGACAGGAGAGTGAGAATCTCAAGCAGACTCCACACTGTGAGTGCAGACCCCAACGCGGGGCTTGATCATGACAGTTTGTGAGATCACGACTGAGCTGATATCAAGAGTTGGACGCTTTACTGACTGAGCCACCCAGGTGCCCCCCGACAATCATCTTAATGGGGGCAGGGCATGGATTAGCAGCCCCATTTTGCAGATAAGGAGACTGAGGCACACAGAGAAGTGGGCGTCCTGGGGTCCTGCACAACCAGAGCTAGCATGTGAATGCCTGTGTCCTTAAACCAGCTGGAGTCTCTCCAGGTGGCCAGGAGAGAGCCACCTGAACCTTGCCCTTCACTTCTTTGCCACTCTGCCCCTCCCTTCTTTGGATCTTCTTCCCTGGTAGTGTCCTTGGGACTTCCTGGAACTTGGGTTTATCCAGCTGATGCAGAGGGGAGAACCTCAGAAGCCCAAGTTTTAGTCATATCCCCACCACTGGCAAGCACTGTGACAGCTGGGGGTTATGAGGGGGTTGTCCCTTGATTCCCAGGGCCTCGGTTTTCTGCTCAGTGAAAGGGAGATTCTAATCCCTGCCTGGTCACCCTGAGAGCTTGTGGCAAGGTCACTAGTGACGATGGGTGTGACCACGTTTTATGCCAAGTATAAAAGCTGCACAGTGGGGTTGATTCTCCTGAAACTCTCCAATTAATGCTTCATATAGAAACTCCTAAGGCTGGCTGCACCTGGGACTCACCTGGACATGTGTATCAAGTGGGGGAAGGTGGGAGGGCTTTTGAAAAATACTAAACCTCTGCCCCCACCTAAACCTCCTGACTCAGACTCTGTGAGGGTATTTTTGAGTCACAAGAATTTGTGTTTTCAAAGAGCGATCCTGTCATTCTGGCCTAGTTGATCCAAGGATGCTAACATTTGGGAGCCATTGTGCCACTAAACAGTTTTCTCAAAAAAACAAATAACGTGTGTGTGTGAATAATGTTAAAAAGCCCTTTAATGTAGTCAACAAATATTTATTGGGCACCCACTCTGTGCCAGACATTGATCGCCTAGTGGTATTGAAGCTTTGGGGATCAAGTAATTCTTTTTATTTTTTTATTTTTTGGATTTATTTTTGAGAGAGAGACAGCGTGTGCAGGACAGGGGTAGAGAGAGAGGGAGACACAGAATCCGAAGCAGGCTCCAGGCTGTGAGCTGTCAGCATAGAGCCTCAAGCGGGGCTCGAACTCACGAACCGCGAGATCATGACCTGAGCCGACGTCGGATGCTTAACCGACTGAGCCACCTGGTGCCCCTCAAGTAATTCTTTGAGCATCTAACGAAAGCTACAGACATCATGGCCACAAACTGTTGTGTATGAATGTGCAGGCCAGCAGATCTCTGGGGGCATCCATGAGGTCATCAGGGGTTCGTGGAGTTTGGTTACTTGGGGACATGTAGGAAAGTGTAAATAAGGAAAATAATCATCCAGATGTTAGAAAGTGGGGGAAAAAAGTGGGAAAAAGAAAGAAAAATAGAGTTGAGAAGAGATTGGGGTACAGGGGCAGCTTGTAGTATTGAACAGGATGGTGATGGTAGGTCTCACTGTGACTTTTGGGCAAAGATTTGTGGGATCTGGGACAAGAGCCATACCAACAGAGGGGACAAATGCAATGTGCCAGGGACAGAGGCATTACTGCCACCCAGGACCTGTCCCAGACCAGAATCAGTTTCTGAATCAGGAACTGGGCTGGGGCTCAGACAGCGGGATTTTCATAAGCCCTGTGGGTGGTTCTGAGCCCCTATGTTAGGGTAAAGCCTCACGGTAGGAGTGAGTGACAGTCAGGAGGGCGTGTGGCTACAGCAGAGGGAGCTTGGGGTTGGAGGAGGTCAGAGGGAGGAGGGAGGAAGATGACATGGGGCTTGTAAGGGCTTTGTTAGGTCTCATAAGGACTTTGCAGATGAGTAACATGATCTAACTTGGCCTGAGAAGCACTGCTCTCAGTGGATCTCATTTGTTCCCGGCATTTCCGTGAACTGCTTCCTCGCTCTGCCTCGGACTGCCCAGGCACCTTCATTTCTCGGGGCTCCTGCTAATCCTGCTGCCTGGAATTCTCTTCCCCGAGACACCCACATGAGTCACTCGTTTGCTGTTTTTGGATCTCCATCTAAGAGTCAGCCCCTCATGTGCCTGGGTGGCTCACTCGGTCTGTTAAGTGACGGACTCTTGATTTCGGCTAAGGTCATGATCTCGTGGTTCGTGAGATGGAGCCCCACGTGAGCACGGAGCCTGCTTGGGATCCTCTCTCTCCCTCTCTCTGCCCCTCTGCCCTCAAAATAAACATTTTTAAAGATTTTAAAATAAAAATAAAGATCGGCCCCTCATAGAGACCTTCCCAGGTCACCCTCTGTCCCTCTCTATCCCCTCACCCTGTTCTGCTTTGCTGCTCAGTGCCTCCTACCACTTGGCTTTATGCCAAAGAATGCCTCCCCACAAGCAGGTCAGCTCCCTGAGAGCCCTTGATTCGCTTGTTCTGCACAGTACTTCTGAGGCCCCAGAGCAGTACTTAGAAAAGACTTAAATATTTGTTGAGTGATGAGGCAGAGCGGACGTTATTGTCCTTCTTGACAAAGAAGGAAACTGAGGCCCAGAAAACCACTCAGGAGGTTGGCCGAGGTCACAAGGTGTGTGTGTGTGGCGGGGGGGGAGCTGGCGTTGGAAGCGAGAAACCTGGTTAATTGTGGTGGTTCCCCCAGATGTCCAGAATTTTTTGGTACACCTCCTTAAATTTCCCTCTCCTTGAATGTGGGCTGGACGCAGTGACTCACTTCTAACAAAAAGAGTATAGCAGAATTGATGGTGCCGTTTCCAAGATTAGATCACGAAAGATAGTGTGGGTTTCTCCTTGCTCTCTTGAATCACTTGCTCTGGGGACATTAGCTGACACGTCATGGGAACGTTAGCTGACATCCAGCAGCCCTATGGAGAGGCCCACCTGGCAGGGAACAGAGAGGCTTTCTGTCAACAGCCCCTGAGGAACCAAGGCCTTTGGCCAACAGCCGTGTGTGTGAACTCTCTCAGAAGCGGACCCCCAGTGCAAGTCAAGCTTTTAGATGTCCACAGTTCCACCTGACATCTTAGTTTGCGAGATGAGAGACCTTGAGAGACCTTGAGCCGGAATGAGCTAGCCAAGCCATTCTTGGATTCCCGAACCACAGAAACTGAGATAATAAATGTCTGTTTTATTTTTTTAAAAACGTTTTTAAACATCTATTTATTATTAAGAGACAGAGAGAGACAGAGCATGAGCATGGGAGGGGCAGAAAGAGAAGGACACACAGAATCCGAAGCAGGTTCCAGGCGCTGAGCTGTCAGCACAGAGCCTGATGCGAGGCTCGAGCTCACAAACCGGGAGGTCATGACCTGAGCCGAAGTCGGACGCCTAACCCACTGAGCCACCCAGGCGCCCCAATGTTTGTTGTCTTAAACTACTCAATTTGGGGGGTAATTTTGTGCCACAGCAATAGATAATTAATACATGAATATATCAACCATCCCTGGTCCATCCCCCACATGGGCCTTACTTTGCTCTACTTTTTTTTTTCCCTAAGCATTTATCATGTTTTAACACATTAAATAATTCACGTATTTATCATGTTTAATTGTTTATCTCCCTACCACTAGAATGTCAGCTCTGCACGGCGGGGAACATTGTCTGTTTCATTTATTGATTTATCTCCGGTACCTAGAACGGCACCTGGCACATACGATATATTTATTTTTCATTAAAAATGAGATATTATCAATACAAGACAATTCTTATTTTGGAAAAAAATAGAATGGAAAAAGAATTCATGGATGTGAGAATTAGTAAAATAGGGATGTAGGTGCTCAATAAGTATCAGAATGTTCAATGACAGAACGGCTGACTTTGTGCGAGGGCGGCAATATGCCCCGCCCCACTCAGACACATTCCTGGCCAATGAGATGTGAGCAGAGGAGGTTGGGCGGGGCTTCCTGGAAAGCTCTTTCAAACCGATGAATTATGCAGAAGAGGTGAATCCACAGAGACCGGATGAGGATTGGGGGTTACCAGGAGCTGGAAGGAAGGGAGAATGGGAACAACTGCTTAATGACTCCTTTTGGGGCTGGTGGCTCAGTCAGTTAAACGTCCAACTTGGGCTCAGGTCATGATCTCATGGTTGGTGGGTTTGAGCCCTCCCATGCCCCCAGCCTGCTTCCGATTCTGTGTTTTCCTCTCTCTCAGCCCCTCCCTCACTCATGCTCTGTCTCTCACAAATAAAAAACAAAAACCAAAAAGTTAAGGATTCCTTTTGGGGTGATAAAAATATTTCGGAATTATATAGTTGGTGATTACACAACATGGCGACTCCATTAAATGCCACTGATTTGTTCACTCTAAAATGGTTTGTTTTATGTGATATGAATTTCGTCTCAAAAAAAAAAAAAAAAAAACCCACCACAGGTGGATTCAGCCATCACTCACTTTATGTGCTCTGCCTTTCCTCCCTTCCTTCCAGGGATGAGGATGTGAGGCCTAGAGGGGCAGCAGCCATTTTTTCAGCATGAGGGCAGAGGAAGAAGAGGAGGAAGAAGAGAAGAGCTAACACTTATAGAGTGCTTAATGTGTGCCAGATACTGTTCCAAGCTCTTTATGTATATTAATTCACTTAATAATTACAACAATCCTATAAGGAAGGTACTATTCCCATTTTATAGATGAAAAAACTGGTACAAAGAAGAAAAATGTTGCTAAAGATAGCAGAAAGGAATCTAGGAGAGGCCTGAGACCCCCCCGTGCCATGGAGCCTCTGTAGCCAGTCCTGGAAGACCTACTTTGGCCTTCTTACTATTTGAAGAAAAAAAAAATTAGTCACGTCATTGTAGTTACGTTTCTGTCCATGCATCCTGAGGTTCAAAGCCAGGTGTGTCTGACTTTAGTGTGCAAGTGCACCTCACCACTGTGCTCCCCTCATCTGCAAATCAGTTATCAAGTGCTTTTTGGTACCTGAGGTCCCACAGGATGGTGGTCCTCTTGTGGGTAGAGATGGGGTCTCTCTCCTCTCGGAAGCCCCATTGCCTGACACAGGGCCTGGTCTGTACCAGAGTGTGGTGTGAGGTTGGGATTAGCCGCCTGGATCCAGGAAAGGAGGGTGGAGTGCAGGAGGGAGACATTCCCCAGCATAACACAGACGTCAAAGATGCAGTGAGCCCTGGGGATGTGGGGGTGAAGGGTGGGTGGGGGAGACGTCATGGAGGAGGGAGTCTTCCGGGATAGGCAGGATCTGGACAAATGAAGATGGCAGGGAAATGAGCCTTCTCAAGAAAAGCATAGCTTTTGAATGAAAGCAGCAAGGCATGAATGTACAGGATGAAGTTCAGGAAGTATCAGGTAGCTGGGTGGGGCCAGAATAATGGTCATTTGTGTCTGGGAAGGAGATCAGGCTTGGACGGTGAAGGCCGTTGAAAGTCAGTGCTCCTAACATTGAAAATCATTGTGAAGAGTTTTCTACATCTTCTCTTAACAACCCAAGAAGGAGAAAGGCAGGCGGTATTTCACCCATTTTACAGAAAGGAATTAAGAAAGAGAGAGGTGAATCCATTTGGGAGATGTTGGATTGCTAGCAAGTGCAAGGGCAGGACTTGAACCTGGGTCTTTTAATTTCACATCCTACACTGGCCTGCTCAAGCAAGCGATGGTCAGTGACTCCTTGGGGAGGAAAGAGCCATGGAAGACTTCTGAGCAGGAGAGTGCTGATCCTCTTACTGGAACTTTCTCTCCTGCCAATGGGAAGGACAGGATGAATTTGAGGTAAACTGTTGGCGCATAGCAACGGACTCGTTCATTCGTTCATTCATTCATGCGTTCATGCATGCATTCAACAAATACTTTTTGAGCCTCTATTGTGTGCCAGGCACTTCCTGACATCGTGGAGCTTATAATTGAGTGACAAGAGACATGAGAACCAAGTGAAAAAAACCAAACAATTACAAACTGTCAAGGGCTAAGAAGGAAACAAGCAGGCAGGGTGATTTGAACTCATTTCAGAAAGAGGGATCAGGGCTGCTGGCCTCTTGGACAGGTGACATTAAATTGAAATTGATAGAGAGGAGGAGCCAACCCTGCCAAGGACAGAGGAAAGAAGTTCTGAGCAAAGGAGCACCACATCCGAAGGCTCAGGTGGAAAAAAGCTGGTGGGTTTGAGGAACTGAATGAAGGCGCTTAGGCTGGAGGGTGGTGAGCCGAGGGTCGGTGGTCAGACAGGCAGGCAAGGGTCAGGTCGTGCGGGCACTGTGGAGCTGAGGCAAGGGGTTACATGTGTTTCAAGTGGGATAGGAAGCCACTGGAGCCAGGAGGCTCCCCTTGGTGCCCCCATCAGGACCAAACCCTGTGAGCCCGAGGAAGAGGGAGATTAGGGAGGGATGGGGGGAGGTGCTCAACCACGTACAGTGGAGTCATATTTAATAAGGGTGGGGAGTTGGGGCCCCTGAGTGTCTCAGTCGGTTAAGCATCCATCTTCAGCTCAGGTCATGATCTCATGGTTCGTGGGTTCGAGCCCCGCATTGGGTTCTGTGCTGACGGCTTGGAGCCTGGAGCCTGCTTTGGATTCCGTGTCTCCCTCTCTCTCTGCCCCTCCCCCAATCATGCGCACGCCCTCTCCCAAAAATAAAAAAATGTTTAAAAAAATTTTTTTAAATATTACTCTTCAACACATGAAAGAGAGAGATAAAGGCAGGAGTCAGCTAGTGCCCATGTATGTTTACATAAGGCTCCCCATAACGGATGCTGTTGGTGCCCCCCCAATCCCCTTTCCCATCTGTCTCACCGCCTCCCAGCTGCCCTGATGTCTGCCATCATAGCTGCCTCCTTCTCTTGCAAATTGCCAAATGGAAGCCTCCTCTTCCCCCACCCCAGCCCCTGCCTGTCCTGGGGACAGACTGGTGAGGGGCACAAAAGACTAGTCCCCTGGCCTCCATGTGAGATTGACCTGTGGGGCTCCAGAGCTTGCTATGGCCCAGGCTGGGCCTGTATCTTTCTATCCCTTCCCCTCTTTCTCTTCCTCGCTCCTCTCTCCCCAGAGCTGTGCTTCTAGGGAATCCGACCTAAGACTTTCTCATCTATTAGGTGCTAACGGTTGACGTTCATTCATTGTCTTATGTACTCCTCACAATAACTCAGGGGGATCTGCCTAGCTCATGGCGACACTCCTTCTCTGAGAAGTATCCTCTCCTCACTTACCCATGGGAATCCCCGGTAATGCTCTGTGATCCCACATTTCCCGGACATTGCTCCCTGTGCCAGAGACCACAGTGGTGGACCTTAGCCCGAGTGGGGCTGGATTCTTTCTCCCAGGAGTCTGGAATTGGGCCTGAAAGACAGAAGCCAGACGGAGTGACTCTAGGACGGTCACACACAAACCTATGTGTAAACTGTGGGGACAGCCAGCTTTTGCCACAGGTAGCAGGTGAGCGGAGAAAGCCCATCTGCAGAGGGAGAGAGACAAAGCCAGCATGGAGGGAAAAGAGACAAGAGGGGAGATGGAGAGGGAGTCCTGTCTGAATTCCTGATGGCTTTGCAGGCATCGTGCCAGGCTCACGTGGGCCTCTGCTCTGGAATTCCAGGAGCGCCCTGGTCTCCTCCTGACACAGACCTGAAGTTGCTTAAGCTAGTTAAAAAAACAGAGTGTTGACCAAGATGAGGAGTTTTATCCCCAGTTTACAGGTGTTGAGAAGGGTGTCAGGAAGGGCACATCACCAGCTGACGGGAACAGAGCCAGAAACTGACGCAGCTAAGATTCACAGCAGGGTCTGGCTCGGTCCAAGGTCAGGCTCATCCCACTGCTGGCCCTGCCTCCCCAGTGTTCACGCCTGCCCATAGGGGACAGGGCTCTGGGCCCGTGAATGCAGCGTCTCTGAGCACCCCAACTCTGGACTGGCAGAAATTGCGTCCTTGGACTCAGGAACTCCTGAGCTGACCGAGAACATGAGAAAGGAAAGTCTGTGTAACTGGGACCCCGAGACCCCACACATCTGGGGGAAGGGGGGGTTGGCCTGAACTGCATTTCTTCACCAGCATCAGCCATCCCTTTAGAAATCAGGCTGATAAACGAGTTAACGCTGAGCCCAAACCAGGCATGATTAATCATTTCCTTCTCCACGCTTCTGCTACTGCATCCTGTGTGAGTCATTTCCGTATCCCTATACCTCACATAGTGCCTACCACAAAATAGGCATAGAGGCACCTTTGCTGAATGAATGGCATTTTATCTTGCACTGTTGGATGTTGTGTCCACTCAGTCCCCTTGGCGATACTTAAGGCGGCCTGAGGGTAGGGCCACGTTTTATTCTTTGGTGTGGGAAGGGCCAGGTTAGTGCAGGGCAAAAATATGGGCTCTGCAGACACTCAGGAGTCCATAACTTGAATTCTGCTTGGCTCTGCTTCTCTGGGTCTTCAAATCTTGTACAAGTTATTCCATCTCTCGGAACCTCAGTTTCCCCATCTGTAAAATGAGAGTGATAAGAGTAACTATCTGATCGTGTCACCAGGAGGGTTAAATGAGATAATATACCTAACATTTACATCACTGGCCTAATACAAAGTAGGAGCTCGGTAGTATTAGTTTTCTCCACTCTGGTATTTCCCACGGTGCCTGGCATATGGCAGACATTCAGTAGGGCTAGGTCACCTTCAGGCCATCCAGGACCATCCAGCCCTGGTCAAACTGCCAGCATACTGCAAGTGCATGAATGGGCCTGGGAGATACCATTAGCAGAAGAAGAGTATCAGCTGAGCCCGGCCAAGTGTAGCAAAAGAGAACCAGGAGCTGATAAATGGTTGCTGTTTTAAGCCCTGTGTTTTGAGGTAGTTGTTACACAGCAAAAGCTGACTGAGACAAACAGTGAAGTTATAGGAAGGGCTGGGATGGAGCAGGTCTTTGGGACCAAATGGAACCAGAACTTCCTCTCTGTGTCTCTTGTCTTTGATTTTTTCTGAACATCATCTTTTTTTCTCTTTCACAGCACACTGGTTTTCTTCATGGTGTAGAAAACATGGCTGAGTTTTATACCTTGCACTTCTAGCTAATGGAGAAAAAACTGAATCCTTTCTGGCAAAAGACTCCTTGGATCAGCTTGGGTCAAGCACCCTCTGGGACCGCCACCTGGTGATGAAGGGGGGAGAATAGGATCACAAAACACACCCTTGGTGATGCATGCTGAGCACAAGACGCGCCAAGCCCTGTTCTGAGATTAACATGTGTTTACTGACTTTATCCTCATAACACAACAATCCTATTGGAACTGTGACATCAATCTCTGCTTTGAAGTGAGGAAACTGAGGCACAGAGAGCTGAAGTAACTTGTCCAAGATCATACAGCCAGAAAGAGGTGGAGCCAGGAATCACAGCAAGACTGTCTTGATTCCACAGCAACCAACTGCACTACTCTGCCTCTCCTATTGAGCTCCTGGGGGATCCCATGTATAGCAGGGTAGGCAGGGTGGAGACCCTCCTAGGAAGCAAGTGGAGTACTTAGCTCAGAGAAGAGAAGCATCTAGGTTTCCTTAATCACATGCTTTCACATCACTAAATGGCTGTCAAGAGAGAGGGAGAGTGGAAGGTTCTGAAAACGAGCCTAGGACCAGTGAGTAGACATCACCAGGGAGTAGGTTTCAGTTTAATTGAAGGAGCTTCTTCAGAGTCATGGTGTCTGAGGATGGGAGGGTAGCCCCTAGAAACACGAGAGCCTTGTTGCCAGAGGTTGGAGGAGCCTCTTGCCAGGGTTGTGAGAATTCCTGCAGCCCATCTCCAAAGGTACAGTTCATGCAGGACGAGTGGAAGATCCTCAGTGGGTAGGTGACTGGAGTCGATCAGTGGGTCCCAGATCTTTGGATCAGTAAACCATCCCCTTCCAAATTTTAGGAACTGATGTAAGGGGACTTTTTTTTTTTTTCCCCACCAAGCTAAGACATATAAAATAGCCTAACGAGTTGGCCCAACAAACCAAAAGCAACCACCAGCCGTTTCTCTACTGCGCGAGAGGAAGGCCATTTTAACACCAAAAATATCTGAATGGCAATAATCTCAGAATAAGCCATTTGCTTTCTCTTAAGGAAGAGCACTTGATAAAGGTACATGAACATAACAAAAAAAAGGATATATTAAAAACCAATTGAAGGTAGAAAAAAATTAGGGCACAACCCTTTGTCCTCCATGCTGATATGAGTATGATACGAGCTCGTCCATTTGGGGATCTGGAATTTCTGGGAGTTGAAAAAGTGCCACTTACTGTTAAGAATCCTGTTTTAAGGAAATGGAAGCCATACTCTTCCAGCTGTTTTATTTATTTTACAGACTGTGGGGAGTTAAGAAAAAAACAAACAAACAAAAACAGCTTCTGGGTTCTCCAGCCACGTTTTCTTGAACATTATGCCACCCTTCCGAACCTGCTGTCTGGTGTGTGGGGGGAGGGGAGCCCAAGAAGGGGCTGCCGGAGGAGCGGGTCCTCCTTGCCCCCCCACTCCCCCCGGGGCCTCCCACCCTGCCGCCTTCCCCACCCGTCTATGCTGTTCAAGCACCTGACAAGCCAACCCTCACCAGAGGGGGCCAGTTCAAACTGCCACAGAGACGTGTGGCTGGTCTTTATGAACCACTAGACCAGACATCCTGCAAAACCCCTTTCCAGTCTAATTACATTCCAATGACTGGTTCTCAGAGTCTCAGAGAACCTCCCTGTGACAGCCTTGGCTAGGCTGATTTTCGTCACAAAAAGAAGCATGTGAATGAAGACGGATTGTTATCATTAATAACAGTAACAGTAGCTGACATTTGGTGAGCCTTTCCTCTGGCGGGCGGTGGGCGGTGTTCGTGCATCACCTCGCTGAATTCTTACAATAACCCTGCAGAGAAGGAGACAGAGGTTAATGCTCGAGGTCACCCGGCAAGCAGCTGGCCAAACTAGCGTCTGAAGGTGTGCTAGGGTTTCGCTATTGACGACTGTGCCCTGTTCTTTATTTCCTTCTAAAATGTGGAGAGAGAGAGGGGTAGGTTGGGGCATGGAGAAACCGGGCCCATAGCTTCCCATATCTCCTTTAAGATCTGCTGTTTCCCAGCAGATGGGGACTGCTGTGTGATCATCTCCAGTTACTGTGGGTGTGACCTGCCTTCTAGACTCTGATGCATACATTTCCCAGGGGTGGGGGAGTCCTGTGCTCCTTCGATGCCCAGCCTGGTGCTGTCCAGGCTGGGGACTTTGGGATGGGGGTGCCCCTGGGGGCCTGGCTCAGACTTAGGGGGCAGGATCGGGTCAGCCACCAAGGAGTAGTGCGGGGTTTCCTCTAGGTGGGCTGGCTGGCTCTTGCTGGGCTGGAAGCCAGCCTGAAAAGGAATTTCCCAGGCGTGTCTTAATTCTGTCTTTATGGGAGAGGGAGCAGAGCATTGGAGGACGGGCTCTGCTCTTCAATTGCTCAGAAACCAGATGCTCAAGGGGGAAAGCGGGGATTTGGGACGCCTTCCTTCCCGGGGAGGAAGCAACACTTTCTCATAAGGTATCAGGGTCTGGTTTTTCCCTCCTGGGAAGAGACCCCACCCCATCCCCAGAGCTGATTGGTACCCAGAGGAGAGTCTCGGCTTAGCCGGGTGACCACCAGCAATTTACCCAGTGCTGTGTAATAGAACGTGAGTCACACATGAAATTGTACATGTTCCAGTAGTCACTTAAAAAAATAAAAATAAAAATAAACCAGTGAAATGAATTTTAATAGCATATTTTATTTAACCCGGTATATCCAAAATTATATCACTGCATCATATAATCAATATAAAGATTAATGAGCTATTTCCCCTTTTCATATTAAATCTTTGAAATCTGGCATGTGTTTTACATTTACAGCACAATTTGGAGGAGCCACATATCCAGTGCTCAGTAGCCACAGGTGGCTAACAGCTACCATATCGGACAGAGCGGCTTTACCCCGTGGGTTCTGGAAGCTTTACACCACGGATTCTAGGAAGACCAGGAAGGCCGCAGAATTTCTGCCTCGTGAGATTGTCTTTGGAAGGACTTCAAGGTCGTCTGGTCTGGTCCATCACACGCAGGGAAAGAACTTTCCTTATGGAGACCCACTGCCCCCCTGCTGTCAGTGAAGCTGATGTCTGTGTCGAAGTCTCAGATACCTGCTCTATCCCAGCAACCCCCTGCCGGTGGAGATGGGCTGCTGATGCCACCATTAAGGTGTAACACAGGACGGACAGGTGAGGCAGGAAGACACTGGAAGGAGAAAGGATGTGCCCTCCCCCAGTAGACCTCCTCTTCTCTGCCACCTTCTCCCTTTCTGGAAGGAACATCACAGTCTGGGCACAGAGCGGGCAGGAGTTCCTTTGATGAATCCCTAAACCTGACTCAGGCCCAACCCTCTCCCTTCTGATCCTCCTCCCTTCTCTTTATTGCTGTCTACAATGAGCTAGATCCTGTGCTTGGTTGCAGATAAAAGACTGGCCAGAATTCCTGGGGGAAGGGAGCAATTAACTCTGCCTGGGGCAACCGGGGCAGGCTTCCTTGCTGAACTGAGAGGAGCAGGGGAACTGTGGGTATTGGTGGTGGGGGAGGGCGGGTAGGGGGCAGGAAATGAAGGGAGAGGGCATCCAGGCAGAAGGTGACAGAGAGAAGGAGAGAGGGGAAATGTGAAGGAGTAGGACTCCTAATTTCCCAGAGGTGAAGGCTTTCTCCTCCTCCAACTCTGGGGTCTCAGTAACCACCATGGCTTCCTGTGAAAGAAGGAAGATTCCATTTTTTTTATATGTCTGCCCTACCTGAGGTCCTAAGAAGACCAACACCTGATGGGTACTCAGTGAACAGAGGGGAAAGAGGCAAGCAGACAAAGAGGACATTAGGGTGAGGTCAAGCCAGCTGGGCAAGGGGGACACGGGGACCAGGAGAGGGGCAGGAAGGTGAGCGTGCAACTTGCCCGCTCATCTTCAGAATCTCAGTCGCTACCCCAGTAGTTGGAGGTGGTATTGCCCCCATTCGACAGGTAAGGAAAACGAGGCTCAGAGAAGTCCCATAAGGGGTTAAGGCTGACTTCAAAGGCCAATCTTTCTAGGTTCTTCCTGGCATGTCCTCACCTGGCTACTGCCAAGAACCCAGCAGTGACCAGGTTCTTGGCAGGCACCCCTGCCTTTGGAGAGGACTGCTTCACTGGGAGTTCCTGGTCAAATGGAGGGTTCCTGGAAAGGCCTCCTGTAACAGGCACTCACTACCCTACTGGACTTGGGGATCACCCAGGCAGCCCCCCTCCACCGCCCCCAGGTAAGGATGGGAGCTAAGGTGGCTGGCTCAGGGTCATACAGTGAGGGGGTAGGAGAGGTGGGATTGACCACTCCTGCCCCTGGGCGCTGACTCATGGCAGCCGGTGTGGGAAAGCCACTGCCAGTCTTTCAGCCTTGGGTTTCCCAGTCAGGCAATGGGTAGGATGGTCTGGCATATCTGCCTGGGCCTAGAGCCAGGGGACTGGGAAAAAGCTGAGCACAGCACATCACCAACGTGCCTCGCCCTGTTCCAGTGCCAACAGTTCACATGGGGCATCCCTGCCCGTGGGCAGGAGCCTCTCCGGTTCTCAGAGGGACCAGGCCAGGCTCTGACGTGGCTCAAATCCCCAGCACCCAGCACAGGCAGGGCGACCATCTGCCCGATTTGGCCAAGACCACCTCCATCTTAGAAGTCCTGCATCCTGGGAACCCCTTGGTCCTGGCCAAACTGGGACACTTCGTCACCCCAGCCCTGGCACCAAATGCAAGTTCACAGCACTCAAAAATGTTCTGCGTGAATACAATCAATGAACAAATGAGCAACAGTGCTGGGAAGGAGGCTGAATGGTGACTGCTGTCCCCATTTTACAGATGAGGAACTGAGGCCCAGAGAGTTTCAACTTTCAGGTGGCTCATCTCTATCTCATGCCTTTTCACCTGCACCAAATTTCCTTCAAACTGTCCCCTGAGTATTTTCAGTTGGTCACTGGGGTGGGAGGCAGCTGGGCAAAGAAAAGGCATTTGGTAAATTATGCCCTCCTAAGCTTGAGGCTGGAAAAAACGCTGAGAAGAGGGGAGGGGGAGGAAGGGGAGGCTACCATTTGAGCTGCACAACTTTTCAGGGCCTCAATGCCCATGCCGGGCTCGCGGCCTCAAACCTCCTTCCAGCCACCTCAGCTCTGTGGCCTTGAGCGACTGACCGACCTATTCCCTCAGCTTCAGTTTCCTCATCTGTAAAGTGGGAATAAAATACAGACGCTCGGCTCCTGAGGTTTTCGTTGCAAGGATTAAATGAGATACTGCACAGAAAGTACTCAGCACAGGGCCCGGCATAGATACAGTAAGCGCTCAGGAAATGTCAGCTGTTACTATGTTTCTTGTTCGGTGTTGCAGGCACAAATGGCGCGGCCCCTGTATGGTGGCGCCGCGGGAGCGGCTCTGGAGGACAGAAGTCTGTCTGACACTCCTGTGCCTGCGTGTGTGACCCCCGCAAATCCCATCGCCTCTCTGTGCCTCAGTCACCACGTCCGTGAAATGGGGGTTCACCCGCCTTCAGGGTTGCCGCGGGCACTACGCGAGCGCGTGTGTATTTGGGATGGGTCCAGCACAGAGCGGGGTCTTGGCGACGAGCCATGCCTTTCTTCCCCCCCACGCCCCCCCGACCTTAACCCTGCGAACGATCCTGTGGAGCTCATATTGTTATTATTGTCATTTTTGTTTAGGGAACAAACGAACCAAGGAGTGGAGGGAGAGGGCGGGCGGATGAATGAATGAATGGTTGGCGCGTGGGCACCTCCCCGCGCGCTCGGCCCCCTCGGCTTCCTGCAGGGAAGGGGGCTGCGGGCCCAGCGCTCTCACCGCCGGGGGGGGGGGGGGTGGGGGTTAATGGGCGCGGGGCGCTGGCAGGTGTCAGATGAAAGGGGCCGCGAGCGCCGCCCAGAAATTAGCCTCGGGGCGAGCGGCGGGGCGGGCTTATCGGCCGCCGCGGCCTCTCGGGCGGGAGGGCTCGCGACGCCGCCGTCCCCGCCCCCGCCCCGGGCGGAGGGCCGGGCTGTTCCCACGCTCGGCCGGGGCCGGGGGCGTTCTCGGGCCGGCTTGGCCGCGCGGGCCTCGGCCGCGGAGGCCGGGCTGTAATTAGGGTAATTGCGCGGCTCCCCGCGGGCGGCAGCTCCGGACCCCGCTGTGCCGCGCTGGCCGGAGGTGGAGGAGGGGGGGGAGAGCAGGGGGCCGAGGGCGCCCCCACCCGCGGCGCGGCCCGGTCCTGCCGCCGTGAGTCAGCGCACCTGCTCTCCCAGCCGAGGAGGAAGGGGCTCCTGCCGGGGCTCGGCGGGGGGAGAGAGCTAGCCTTGAGGGCTGGTTGGCCAGGCCTTTCGTTCCTGCTCAACAAGCGGGTGGTGTCCCGAGCGGACGAGAACTTCTGGGGCCCGGCCCCGGGAAGGTGCTTAAAGCTTCACACGGTATCGTGATCCGCCCGTCAGTTTCACAGGTGGGCGCTCAGAGGCCCCGAGGGGCTAAGCGACTGTGCCCGAGCTTCCACAGCCAGGACATCTGTGCTTCAGAGAGGAGGAAAGTGAAAACCCCACGCGCAGCAAATGTTGGTTTGGCTTCTTCGAGTACTTCGGTGTTACTCCAACCCTAAAGCCCATCCCTGATCCTTTGATCTTTGGCCACCCTACTCATCACCCCGGCTTCTTACCACTGATACGAGCCACGTGGAATCCTTCCGGAAAAGGCACGTTAAAAAGAAATAATCCAATTTCAAGCTCTACTCTGTAATCCTAAACCCAGCCCAAACCTTAACCCTGGCCCACACCTAACTCCCAAATTAATCTTGACCTTGGCCCCCTCCCCTGCCACTGTTCCCACCCTCCCACCTCCAGGTACCCTCCTTCTTGAAGGTCTGCTTAAGGTCTCCCAAGGCTTGTTTCAAAGCCTCTGGACCTTTGTACATGCTGTGGCCTCTGGCTGGGACATCCTTTATTCGGGGCCACTTGGTTTCACCTTTTAAAACTAATGGTAAACCCTTTGAGTTCCACTCTCCACCTGTGCCACCTTGTTCCCTGGCCAGGCTCTCCATAGACTCTGAGCTCTTAGAGGATAGGGTTCAAGTCTGCTGGAAGTAGAAATTGGAATAGAAACAATTAATTGTGAATGAATGAGAATGAATGAATGGATAAGCAAATGAAGAGCTATTCTGAACCTAAATCCTTAACTCTCTCCCTAGCCCTGGATCCCTTCCCGAGTAGGGAACAATTGAAAGATCAAGGGAACGTCCCTCACTCTCCAAGTGCCTTGAGATGATTAATTCTGTGTATGTGTGCACATGTGTGCGTATGCATTTGAGCCCAGGACTTTGAATCAGACAAGCCTGGGGTCTACTCCAGCCATAGTGGTGTTTCCCAGCTGAGTGACCTGGGCAAGCGACTTCATGTCTTTGGGTCTCCATTTGCTGATCTAAAATATAGAAACCATAATAAAACCTATCGTGGAGAATTGCCCCTGCCCCCCACCCCCTAGCCCTTTGCCTGCGGCAGGGTCAGTGTTTGGTGCGACAGGAACCCAGTCTTTCTTGAGGGCAAGGAACACCAAGGAGGGTAGAAGGCAGGGCCACAAGGAAGGGAGACAGCCCCCTTGGGTGGGGAGGGAGGCTTCACAGAGGATGTGAGAATCAGTCAGTTTGCTGCTGGGCAAGTCCTGGCAGAGGCAGCTGCATGTTCAAAGACACCAAGCTGGGAACAAAGGTTGCTCTATTATTGCTGGAGGACAAAGTGGGAGGTGGGGGGTGGTGGCAGAAATTGGGGCTGGTGAAGGTGGTAGTGTCTGGATCAGGAAAGGCTTTGAGGGGCCTTTGGCTGTTGAACTATATCTCAGAGGCAATAGGGAGCCATTGCAGATGTGAGCAGGGAGGGATGTCAGATCTGGGCTTTAGAAAGATCACACTGATCAGTAGTGTGGACAGCATGAAGGTGGTCATGGCAGGAAGCAGGGAGGCACTGAGTGCCTACCGTGTGCTGGGCGATATTCTAAATGCTTATTGGTTTTAAGTCACTTAATTCCCCCAACACCCATACACAGAAGGTGCCTCGGAATCTTCTAGAAATACCACCTGGACACTAAAGTCTCCCATGTTTCCATCTTTAGCCTGCACCTCCCCTCTGTTGGACCTATATGCCTAACAGCACACAGGCTTCTCTGTTGCACCTCTAACTAGGATTCCTCGCCGTCAGATGTCTGAAAACCGTCTTCCCAAACCTGCTCCTCTCAGCCTTCCCCATCTTAGTAAAGTGACAATTTCATCCTTGAAGTTGCTCAGGCTAAATAAAAACTTAGGAGTCTTCCTTGCCTACCCTCTCCCCACCTTTTCCCTCAGTCCTTATATCCAATCCATCCGGGGATCTGGTTGGTTCTGACTTCAGCCCACGTCCTCAGTCTGATTACTTCCCTGCTGCATCCAGTTGGGCTGAGCCCCGATTCTTAACCTGGATTACTGCAGTGGCCCCATTTCTGACTGGCCCCCCTGCCTCCGCCCCTTGCCCTGGCCTCTCCAGTCAATTCTTCACACAGCAGCCAGTGTGACCTTAAAATACAAAGTCAGATCGGGTTCCTTCTCTGCTCAGATCTGACCCCATCTCCCTAACATCAAAGTCAAGGTCGATGCAACAGCATCTAGATCCCTCCATAATCTAGTCCCTCTTTCCCCAGCTTCTTATCAGACTTCTGTACTAGACCACTGTTAATCTACTCTAGCCACACTGACTTCTTTGCCGTCCTCCAACACTCCACGTGCCCATCAGCCTCAGAATTCCTACACTTGCTTGCTCCTTCAAGTTTCTGCTCAAATGTGACCTTCTTAGTGGGACCTATTGTGGGACATTAGCCACCTTATTTTTTTTTTAAGTCTATTTATTTATTTTGAGAGAGAAAGAGAGCACAAGTGATGGAGGGAAAGAGAGAGGGAGAGAGAGAAAATCCCAAGCAGGTTCCATGCTGTCAGTGCAGAGCCTGATGCTGGGCTCAAACTCACAAACTGTGAGATCATGACCTGAGCTGAGTATTTCCTTCCCTTTTTTTTTTTTTTTTTAAATGTTTATTTATTTTTGAGGGAGAGAGAGCGTGCGCACGCAGGGAAAGGGCAGAGAGAGAGGGAGACACAATCTGAAGCAGGCTCCAGGGTCTGAGCCCGACGTGGGGCTCGAACTCACAGACTGTGAGATCATGACCTGAGCCAAAGCCAGACACTTAACTGACTGAGCCACCCAGGTGCCCCTAGCCACCCTATTTAAAGTAACAACGCTTTTTCTCTCCCTACCCAGGGGCTCTCTATCCCCTTCCCTATGTGTTTATAGCACATATCACCATCTGAAACATTTTATATTCTATTTTTTTGGTTACTGTCTTCCTCTCCCTCTGCCCCCCACCACACTAGAAGTCTCACGAGGACAGGGATTTTTGTTTATTTGCTTCATTGCCACATTCCCAGTGCCTAGAATATTATAGGTGCCCAGATAAATTGTATTTGTTTAAACTTTATTTATTTTTTGAGAGAGAGAGAGAGACAGAGAGAGATCACGAGCAGGGGAGGGGCAGAGAGAGAGGACCCCAAAGCAGGCTCCGAACTGTCAGCACGGAGGCCCATGTGGGCTTCAAACTCACAAACCGTGAGATCATGACCTCAGCTGGATGCTTAACCAACCAGCCACCCAGGTGCCCCAAATTGTTTTGAACCTCCAATACGGAATCTTCACTTTACAGATGAGGAAACTGAGGCACAAAGAGGTTAAGTACTTTGCCCAAGATCACATACTAGTAAGTGGCCGGGCTGGGATGATGGGACCAGAATATGGGCAGTGACCGCAGTGAGCGGGGGAGGGGAGGGCTGGGTGAAAACAAGGGCTCTCCGGACGGGCTCAGGTGACTGGGTCCAGAGTCCACGAACTGACTGCTGCACCAGCAGGGGAACCTGATATTGTAGGACCTCTCAGGGTTGACATGAAGGTTAAATTAGTCTGGAATTGAAAACACATTGTATATGTAACGAAAAAGGATTTTTGCAAAGCTATCCCATGAATTTTTAATTCCCGGCAATTTTCCTGTCCTTCGTCACCCTTGACACCGAGGCGTCTACTGCTTCTAGGGGAGGCAGATTTGGCAGCCGACAAGAAGCTAATCCTTGGCCTTGACTTTCTAAGCGGATATTTTGAACGAGTAGAACAGACAGACCGTTGCGGAATCCAGAATTTCAGATTTAAAGACCTGTGCACTTGGGAGGGATAGAGAGTTTTTCTGAACGCACCCTCCCACCCCCAGCCTCCAACTTCCTTTTACATGTCAAGACCTGGAGTCTGGCCAAATGGACCATGGACTTTTCACTCTGAGCCCTGGAAGGAGGGAAGGTACGAGGTATGGCAGTGATTCTCAAATTTGAGTGCACAACCAAGTCACCTAATGGGCTTATTCCAACACGGTTGGCTGGCTGCTCCCAACCCCGGAGTTTCTGATTCAGTAACTCCCATATTGGGTAAGGCCTGAGAATTTGCATTTCTAACAAGTTCCCAGGTGATGTTGACCACGCTTTGAATAGCCCTGATGTCGGGGATGTTCTTAGCCACACACCCTTGTGGAGCCCACCCCTTCCGGGATGGAGGTATGGAGGGGGGAAAGGCAACACAGGTTTCTGGGATCCCAGGAAATAGGGATGTAGAAATGCTCAGGAGGACTGTGGGCCAGAGAGAGCTGGGGTCAGAGGAGAGGGTGTGGCAGCTGTGGCCAGGAGCAGTCACAGGCGGTGGATGCCTGGGGACCTGCCCGGAGGACAGGTGAGATGCATACATCAGCGCACCCAAGGGAAGAGACGAGGCTGGAGGCAACCCCGGGACCACAGACCCCCCTTCCCACCCTGAGTTACCCAGGCCCTCGCCTCCACCTCCCGTCTCTGATGTTACCCAAAAGAAGGAGAAGAGTGGGTGAAAAATCCTGAAAAAGCGAGCATTTTACCCTCAAGAACTCAAGTGGACCCGGAGGAGCGCACTTGAGAATGTCTTGCCAAAACTCTATTGATCGATCCTTCTGCTCCTGTGAGAGCACGTGGCCCCACAGCTGCATCACAGTGGTTAAGAACCCAGGCTGTGGAGTCATTTACCGGTGACACAACCCTGAGCGGGAGACCCTCTCCAAGTGCAAGCTGAAGACGAAAATCTCCCCCACTTCACGGGACCGCGCAGTAGGAGAACATGCAGGACCAGTGCTCGGCACGGAGCTAACATGCAGTAAATGGTATTTAACGTTATTCTGGGTTTAAAAAATTCTTTCCCTCTAATTTTTCCTTCTCTCTTCCTCCTTCCTCAAACACTTGCAGGCACCTACTAGGCTCTGAGCTAGATTTTGCCCTACAGGGAGGAATCAGACAGGTCAGGGGCTTACCGACCATGGGCTGTTACTGTGTTGGGGTACGCCCAGGAGACTGGGGGAATCAGAGAAGGCTTCCTGGAAGATGGGATGGATCGCTTACATAGCTGGCTTTGTAGAAGCTGGTAACAAGTCAAAAGAAGATTTTTTTTTTTTTAAGATACTTGGGAAGGGAGAGTAAAAATGATAAAACTTCTCCCTTAGTCGGGGTTCAGAAATAGAATTCTCAGGTACAACAGTTTATAATGGGGGGCAGGAGAGGATGGTCATCTTTGGAATCAGGTAGAAATGACCTAGAATCCAGATTCTGAGGTTTAACAAAATGTGTGACCTTGGGCTAGTTACTTAACCTCTCTGAGCCTCAGTTTTCCTTATCTGTAAGAAGAGACTAAAGATATCTGCTTGATACCTTGGTCTGCCATTTGAATTAAAGGAGGCTGACTCTGCAAAGCACCTGGCGTGTTTGTTTACTCATTAACTCCAAGTTCAGGGCAGGAAGGTGGATCAGGGCTGTTTTCTCTCCACTTTCCACCCAAAGCCAGCCTGTCGCTTGGCATTCTGGATCTCAATGAGCTGATGATCATCTGTGTTCCCCACCAGCCTGGGTGCTGCGTGGGGACAGGGTCTGATTCAAGCTGTTTAGCGAATCCACTTTGGAAAACATTTGGCATCATCAGTAAGGCTGAAGACCACCTGCCTTATAACACAGGTATTCCCCTCCGTGATATTTAGAGAAACCCTGACATTGGGAGGCATGTACATAAAGGTTCACGGCAGCATGTCTATAACAGCGAAAAGCCGGAACACCCCAAATATCCATCAGCAGCAGAATGTATAAATGATCGTGGTCCATTCTACACAGCGATGGGAACACACGACTGACAGCTCCTGACGTCCAGGAACCTCAGGACGATCGTGTCGAACAAATAAAGCAAGTCACAGCAGAATCCATTCACTGCGATTCCTATGTATAGTTCACAAATATGCAAAACTAAGTGGTATTTTTTTTTTTAGTGATATGAACACATTTGGGAAAATAAATTTTATTATTATTTAAATGTTTATTTTTGAGAGAGAGAGAGCGTGAGCAGGGGAGGGGCAGAGAGAAGGAGACACAGACTGGAAGTGGGGTCCAGGCTCCATGCTGTCAGCACAGAGTCTGACGCGGGGCTCAAACCCACCAAGCGTGAGATCATGACCTGAGCCAAGGTGGGAGGCTTAACTGACTGAGCCACCCAGGTGCCCCATATTTTTTTTTAATGTTTATTTTATTTTTGAGAGAGAGAGAGCAAGCAAGCAGAGCAGTGGCAGAGAATCTGAAGCAGGCTCCACGCTGACAGCAAAGTGCCCGAGGCAGGGCTCGAACTCACGAACCATGATATCACGGCTTGAGCCATAGTCAGATGATTGCCACCCAGGCACCCTGGAAAATACATTTTAAAATAAGGGAATGATAGACACACAGTTCAGAAGGGTGGTTTCCTCTGTCCTGAAGGAAGGAAGGAGCCAGGGCGTGAAGGAGGGAAGGACCCGGGGCAGGAAGGACACACGAGTGGCACAAAGGTGGCTGGGGGGAGGGGAGGGATGCAGGAGTCACCTCAGCTCTCTCACCTTTAGAACATACATGTATATTATAAAAACTTTTTCTGTGCTTGCCCAATATTTAATATACCAGGGCCAAATCTCGACTAAGAAGCTTGGGGGGAAGAGGCCCGTGGGGGCAGGGAGGATACAAGTAGCTCAGAAAAGTCCCCAGGGGCTGCAGGGCTGTAGGTCTATAGGACCTGCCTCATGAGAAAGAGTGGGGCGTATCTCCTTCATGATGACCTCTCCCATCGCTGTGATTCCATGATCCACTATCATCACAGACTCTCAGATTTCCTTTCCCAAGTCCCTCGATCCCAGAAAAAAAAGGGCTCCAGGTTAGGGAAAGTGGCTTCTGAGTTTTACATCCGGGCCCTGTGGATTTTATTGCTTTCTGGGCATTACAGGACCATTGGGAAGAGGTAAAGAGATGGGGCCTGGAGAACCCCAAACGGAGCTGTGGCACACAGTGAGCGCCCAGTAAATTTCAGTTCAGAGAAAGGAAATGTGTCTTAGGGTCATTCCTGGCTTCCAGCTGCAAGACCTCAGAGGCCGGGTCCAAAGAAGCCTTGTGGCTTCTGCCTTGATCTCTTGGAACGCTGGCTCCTCTGGATGTGTAAACCAAGTTCAAGTCACCTGGTTTTATTTACAAAGCTTTTGCTCGAGAGCTCAGGACCTTAGCAAATCTAAGATGGGGGAAATTCCTCCGTGGTTGGGGAACTTCTCTGGTAGAAGGTTTCCAATGGCACCCGGCCTTGGCATTCTGGTGACAGCTCACCTCTGGGAACTGCAAGCCTTTCTGAAGCCAGGATCCCAGTTCCGGATTCCAGAGGGTGTGTAGTGGGAGGGTGGAACCCGAGAACGCAGCTGGAGGCGCTCGGGGCTTTAACAGAGGAAACCCCCGCTCTCCCCAGCCCTGGGACCCACACAGGTCTCCTTCCTTCCGTGAGCCTCAGATTCCTCAATGGTAAAATGGGAGAGCAATCCCTGCTCGTCACAGGGCAGCTGTGAGGGATGAGAACATCCACAGAGTGCTGAGGACAGTGGCTCCCAAGCCCTGGGCTGGAGGGGATGCAGAGTTTTCTTGATCAGAGCCAATGAGGAGGCTCAAAGACTGGCCTCTGGACCTCCCTCTCTCCTCCTCCCGCATTATCTGTCCTCTTCTCCCACCCCAGCCCTCAGCTTCTGTCTCTCCTTCCCTCATTCTACTACTACCTATCTCTCCTCACCCTCCATTTTCTCCAGTTGGGTGGCCTTCAGGGACATACCTTTGTCCTCCTGGGGGCCCCACCCTGCCAACAGGAGGTTTAGGGACTGAGTGTTTCCAGGGCTGGGTGCAAGTGAGATGAGCTTCTCTACCACTGGCCTGATGCCCACGCCCTGCCCATGCCACTCCTGGTCAAGGTTACCCTCCCTCCACCTAACAGTGGCCTGGCAAAGGCCTGAACCTGGGCTGACTCTGAAGCAGGACAATGACTTGTCCTGTGGGCGCCAGCCAGTTCTCCGCTGCTATTTGCTTCTGCTGTAGTCTATTCCATGCCTCTCTTCCAGTCCATTCCCTTTCCTCGTCCGTAGGAAAACATCAGGATTCTAAGCACACCTGCATAGAGGTACGTGAGGCCCAAATGAGCCAATGCATGTGAAGGGCTTAGAACACGGCAGGTGTCATGTAGGTGACGGCTGTTAAGCAGATTCTGGAGTATTCTGTTTGTTAAGCTGTATGTAATTCTGAGCCGCCTTGATAAGAACCAGAGCTCCTCGCTCGATTTTTCGAATTAAATCAATCACAGATGGAGAGTTCCTTGAATTCAAGGGAGGCCAGGTGCCCTTGAGATTGGACCCTGCAATAACATCACAAACACCTATTATATTTCTCCCCAGCCCCTCCGCCGCCCCCAAAGAAACTGTGACAATTTACCAGGGTGAGTGTACCTGGGGGAGAGGAAAAAAATCCAAACCTTTGGGGTATCTTCACCCTGGGTTTAAATATAGTCCCTGGAGACACGGTGCCCCAAGTCAGTGTGAGGGAGCCTGGCCTTGTCCCCACCACCACCACCAGGTGGGTCCATCTCCTTGATGACATTGTGCGGATGAGACCTGGTGGGCGGGAAGTAGCAGAAACTTGAAGTCCCCTGGTAAGATATATGTGTGCCTTGGTAGGAGGTCCAGACCACAAAAATTCAGACTGGTACCTCGTGATGTTCCTGGAGGCCTAGAGGTCTGGGCATGTCATGTTTGCTCCCCCCGAAGTGGGACCACCTCACCTCCCAAAAGAACATTGTTTTTGGTGGGCCTGTGGAATGTGGAGGCCTGGCGCTCCATATTGGGGTAATTTATCCCAACCCGTTGACCAGGTGATCCACAAGCTTCCCCTTGGAGTAAGGCCCAGAGGAAGAGAAGTTTCCAGGTGGTGCCGGCTGCATAGCAGGCCACTGAGGCAGTTGGATCTTTTGACTCTGCACTCACGACGGTGCTCAAAGAGATGCATGTATCAGGACGTTGTACGGACCCCGTGGCAAAGCCCTGGATAGAAGAATCACAGGGAAGGCCCTTGGTTGTTGTGTTGTGTTGTTGTTTTGTTTTTTATTTTTAAAAAAATGTTTATTTTTTGGTGGGGGGAGAGGATCCGAAGCAGGCTCCACAGTGTCAATGCAGAGCCCTCTGCGGGGCTCAAACTCACGAACTGTGAGATCATGACCTGAGCTGAAGTCGGACGCTTAACCAACTGAGCCACCCAGCTGCCCCTGTGTTGCTGTTTCTTCTTTTTCTTTTTAAAAAAATTTTTTTAACGTTTATTCATTTTTGAGAGACAGAGAGAACAGAGCGTGAGCCGGGGAGGGGCAGAGAGAGAGGGAGACAGAATCTAAAGCAGGCTCTGGGCTCTGAGCTGTCAGCACAGAGCCCAATGTGGGGCTCGAACTCACTGAGCATGAGATCATGACCTGAGCCGATGTCGGACACACAACCGACTGAGCCACCCAGGCGCCCCCCTGTGTTGTTGTTTCAAACAGCTTTATCGAGGTATTATATCCACACTGAATAAAATGCACGTATTCAAAGTATGGAATTTGGTAAGTTGTTTTTTTTTTTTTTTTTTCAACGTTTATTTATTTTTGGGACAGAGAGAGACAGAGCATGAATGGGGGAGGGGCAGAGAGAGAGGGAGACACAGAATCGGAAACAGGCTCCAGGCTCTGAGCCATCAGCCCAGAGCCCGACGCGGGGCTCGAACTCACAGACCGCGAGATCGTGACCTGGCTGAAGTCGGACGCTTAACCGACTGCGCCACCCAGGCGCCCCTGGAATTTGGTAAGTTTTGATATATGTACATACTCTGACACCATCATCATCATCAAGGTAATGACCATTACCCCCAAAAGATTCCTCATGCCCTTCTGTAATCCCTCCCTGAGGCTTTTTCCCCTGTATCCAGGCAACCATCTATCCATTTTCCGATTTTGAGACTTTTGTATAAATGGGATCACAGAGTAAGTACTCTTTATGTCTGGCTTCTTTCACTCGGTGTAATTATATGTAGATTTCCCCATGTTGTTCCATCTATCACTAGTTGGTTCTTTTTTTATTGCTGAATAGTATCTTTTGTGTGGATATACCACAGTTTGTTTATCCACTTATCTGTTGATGGACAGTTGGGTTTCCAGCTTTTGGCTATTACAAATAAAGCTGTTGAGAACATTCATGTATAAGTCATGGTATGGACATGGTCCCTAGAACTGGAATGACCAGGTCATGTATATATATATTTAAGTTTATTTATTTATTTAGAGACAGAGAGAGAGGGAGGGACGGAGGGAGGGGCAGAGAAAGAGGGAGAGTGAGAATCCCAAGCAGGCTCTGGGCTGTCAGCACAGAGCCTGACACGGGACTCAAACTCACAAACCATGAGACCATGACCTAAGCCAAAATCAAGAGTTGGATGCTTAACCAACTGAGCCACCCAGGCGCCCCCTTTATGGTGGGTACATATTTACATTTTTAAGAAACTGCTAAACTTTTCCAAAGTGGTTGTACCATTTTATATCCCCTCCAGCAGTATAGGAGAGTTCTAGTCCCTCCTCACTTTGTCAATACTTGCTATGGGTCAGTCTTTTTAGCTTTAACCACTGTGATTGACATGTCCTGGCATCTCACTGTGGCTTTAGTTTGCATTTCCCTAATGATAATAATGTTGGGTATCCATATACCTTATTTGGTGAAGTGTCTGCTCAAATAGCTTGCCCATTTTTAAATTGAGTTATGTGCTTTCTAATTATTGAGTTTTGAATTCTTTATATATTTTGAATACAAGTGCTTTATTGACTGTATCATTTGCAAATATTTTTCTCCCAGGCTGTAGACTTTCTTTTTCATTCTCTTAGCAGTGTCTTTCAAAGAGCGGACATTTTTATGGTTTATGAAGTCCAATTCATTGATTTTTTTTCTTTTATGGAATATGCTTTTGGTGTTGTAGCTGTGAAATCTTTGCTTAAACCAGGACCACAAACATTTTCTCCTGTGTGTCTTCTATATGTTTTATATACATTTATATACTTACATACATTTATGTACGTTTAGGTGTATGAATCCACTCTGAGTTACTTTTTACATATGATGAAAATATTAGATTGGGGTGTGTGTGAGTGTGTGTGTGTGTGTGTGTATGTGTGTGTGTGCATTTTAACGGATGGGTGAGCACTTGTTCTTGTACCATTTGTAGAAAAGACTATCTTTTCTCCATGGATATACTTGTGTACCTTTCTCGAAAATCAGTTCTGGACTCTAAGTTCTGCTCTATTAATGTATTTGTCTTGATTTACACCACACTATCTTGATTACTGTAGCTTACTCCAAAACAAAGACATAACTGATAAGGGGGAAAAAAGGGGAAATCTGTGTGTGTGTGTGTATGCGTGTGTGTATTTTTTCAAATAGACACACTTGCCAAGAAAGAACTTTTATTTTCCTTGGAAAGTGAGAGCTTACACAACACTTTCCCAAGCCCCACCCCCTTCCCATCTCTAGGTGCTGTCTGATCAGGGCTGAGGGAGACAGAACTAACACCTCCCATCTTCTAGAGACAATATTTTTTTAGTATGACTCAAGATCACATTTATCTTGGTGGTGATTACTGTCGATTCACTTAAAGCTTGCTATCAGTTAAGACTTCTTTTTCTGTTAAAAGTGATCCTACTAATCCAAGTCAAGTCAAACCCTCTGCACTGAGCAATGTGTATTTTATACTACATGATTTTTGATTAATAATTATGTGTCCAGCCTCATGCTATAACTTATTATTATAATAAGTTATTATTATGGCTACCATATACTGAACACTTTTACTATGTGCCAGATATTATGCCAAACATTTGTTTTTAATGCTGTGGGAATTTATTGGCTAATGTTACTCAAATGTCTAGGGATTGTGAGGCTTCAGGCACAGTTTGATCAGGCTTCACACACTAGACATTTGCATACTTCATTCAAGCCTTACGACAACTACTTTATTAGCCCCACTTTATTGTTGAAGACACTGAGGATTTTAGAAGTGACATCACTTTCCCAAGGTCATCATCAGCCAGGAGGCAGCAGAGTCCGGAGGAGGTAACTCCAGGGTCTACACTCTTCTGCTTTCCAGTTTGTAGAAATGAGGAAGTGAGGCTAAGAGAAGTTCAATAGGTCATATAGGTTAAGTGGACAGAGGATTGGGACCCCCGGGTCTGCCTGGCTCCGTATTTCCCACTGTGCTCTTGGGAGAGAAGTTTTTTGCATGAGTAGTCTGGAGCCAGTCCTCCCAGGCTAGAAGTGGTGACCCCTATGCTAGGGACTTTTAAAGTTATAACGCACCAATCAGATGTAAGGGTGGGGGTCATTACTATCATGACTGCTAGTGCCTGGCTTGCCAAGTCTAAATTGGGAGGCTGAAAGACTGGTTTCACTGTATCCGTGATTGATTTGGTTACATGAAACAGAAGCCCACTCCAGCTAGTTTAAGCACGAAGTGTAATTCAATATGAGGAGTCAGGGCTATCTCACAGATCTCAAGGGCAGGCAAGTCACACAAGGACCTCGTTCCTGGGACTGGCAAGCCATCCGGACGGAAGGCTCTCTGGGAGTGCCCAGCAACCCCTCCCCCCTCCTCTGCCCCCCATGCTTCTTCCAGAACACTGGTTTCCGGCCTCTGTCTCAAATGAGCGTTCTGAGCAAGACTTCTCAGTGAGTATATGTTACCTTACCTGACCTGTACCTGTACCTAACTGTCTGGGCTCTCCTCATCCTAATTCTAAAATCTGGGAATCTGACTGACCCAGCCTGGCCTCTGGAGTGGTTCTCTCTGAGGCAGGTGCCTACCTCTGGCCAGCTAGACAAGGAGGGGCTGGCTGCATAGAACAAAGATGGGCCTCATTCTCCTTCCCTGTCCACGTTGGGGTCAAATAGACACAGGCAGAGCAGGTACCTAAAAGGGAACCTACTTCCCTTTGGCCTGTCCTGGGGACCAGGAGGAAGGAGGCCAGCTGGGTCATTTTTCTGCCTAGTCATTCCTCAGTGCCAAGCATCTTCAACGGTACATTTTCTCTATCAGGGATCCCTGCACCTCTGGAAACTACAGAAGATTCTGGGAGAGTCTAGTGAAGTGTGTGTAGTTTGTGCTTTTGGGGCTGTTTAAAGCTCCTGGGACTTGCCTACTTGGTTTTCTTAGTTTCTGAAGGGTGGTTTACAGACCGATCCTAAGGGATTTCCTGTGTTGTCTCCTGAGTCATGGCTGAGAAACATGACAGATAAACCTGTTGCCTTTGACCGCTTACTTCTCCCACTGATTCCATCTAGTCTCTGTGTTTTCCTTTGCTGGGTGTGACTCTTTTGCATTCAAATGCCATCCACCTCTCAAGTGGGGAAACTGAGACAGAGAGGAGAGATGAATGAGTGCAAAGATACCCAAGGGTGATATGGGAAGCGATTTCAGATAGTATGTGGACAGACATGATGTTGGTCTCACAGTCGTCGTTTGTTTGTTTGTTTGTTTAAGTTTATTTATTTTGAGAGAGAGAGAGAGTGCACACGTGCGCCCACGAGAGCACAGGGGGAGGGGCGGAGAGAGAGGGAGAGAGGAATCTCAAGCAAGCTCTGAACTGTCATCGTAGAGCCCTACGTGACACAAACCGTGTCCCATAAACCGTGAGATCATGACGTGAGCTGAAATCAAGAGTTGGACGCTCAATTGACTGAGCCACCCAGGCGCCCCTCCCAGTTGCATTTAAATAAACTATACTATTGCCTAAGCTGTGGCTAAATTGACTTAAGTAAAATAATCAAATAAAGAAAAACATGAAGTAAATAAGCTTATAACTTATATTGGATAAGGCAAAGTGACGAAGGTAATAAGGTATGAGTGGAGTTTAGGAAACACTACATTGATGAATAAGTGAAAGAATGAACAGATGAATGAATGAATGAATGAATGAATGAATAGATAATGGGCAACAGTGGAATCTTTGGGTTTTATTTCCTTATAGACTCAGAATTACTTCCCAGTTCTTTGTTTTCAAGTCAGATTCATCAGGGCCCACAAGACACAAAGGTAGCCTCACTTACCATATGGAACAAAATCTGTTTACTATAATGTTTTCATTGTTCAGGTCAGCAAATTCTGGCTTCAATGGTGACTGAGTCTACCTTTTAAGGTGAGTGTCTTAAGGTCTGGTTGCCCAGCTGCCTTTGGGGACTTATCCCTAATCTTACAGAAGGGAGGGTCTTGAGGAAACAGATGGGGTCTTTGGCTTCCCCTGGGGATCCCTAAATGCCATCTCTCTTTCTTGGCAAAACCCTGGGCCTGAGCCAGGACTGAGTAATAGAGGGGAAACCACCCTGGATGGAATGGGACAGGCCCAAGTGACCTTGGGCAAGTCCCTGCCCTCCTGCACTGGTCTCAGATGCTTCCTCTGATAAACAGAGAGTTTAACCCCACCTCATTTTTCTGTCCACCCAATAAATGTCTACTGAACTCCTACTACATTCCTGGCATTTGCTTGGCATGTGGGCAGATAAATAGAGGAATTAGACTCAGTGCCTGGAAGAACCCACAGTCAGGTGGGGTGGGAGAGAAGGCACATATAACATATAATTACAGATACTCTTGGTCGGTGCTAGGGGACGTGGACAGTCCCCGCCAGATCTGGGATCCCCAGAGTGTGTCAGTCCAGGGACAGGAATACGTGATTGACTTGGCAAGGTTACAGGGCTGCACCCAGAGAGGCGTTGGCCCTTGAAGGTCAGGAAAGCCCTGGCCCAGCTTCGGAGAGCAAAGCTGGTGAACGGGGGCTTTGGAATCCGGCAGATCCAGGTTTCACTCCAGAGCAGACACCGACCAGAGGCAGCGGTGTAGTTCTCTGGGTCTCAAATTGTTCCTGTTGTCAAAGGAGGATGCCCCCAAGCTCCCTGGGACTTTGGACGTTCCATAAGGTGACAGAAGTGTGGCACAGAGGCTGGCGCGTAGTGTGTGTTTCCGCCGTCTGGGCACGAGGGGGCGGAGCTGCATGCCCCCCCCCCCCCCATTCTGGGACACACCCGCACTTTGCCTCCCTGGCTGGCCTCCCCAGGGCAGACTTTCTTGCTAACGGCCTCTGGCCCCAAGAGGACTCTGCCTAGTTCTTCCTTTAAAAAAAAAAAATTTTTTTTTTTAAATGTTTATCTATTATTGAGAGACAGAGTGTGGGAGGGGCAGAGACACAGAATCCAAAGCAGGCTCCAGGCTCTGAGCTGTCAGCACAGCCCAATGTGGGGCTTGAACCCATGAACCGTGAGATCATGACCTGAGCCAAAGTCGGACACTTAACCGACTGAGCCACCCAGGCGCCCTTGCCTGGCCCTTTCTTGATCCCATAAATGCTACGGTGGGCTTTCCTCCTTCCAGGCTAGAGTCCTTTCCACCATGCCCCTCTGCCTTCCTGATCTGACTGTGAACTTGGTATGTGCTGAAGCCATGGGTGGGACTCCTCTGGGGAAAGCCGGGGCAGGCTGCGGATTCCTTCCTCTCTCCCCAGCAGCAGGGCACTGCTGGAGCTCCCTCCTCCTGCCCAACAACTTGCTGAGAACAAGGTGACATCCTTCCTCCCTTCTCAGAGGCAGGACTGACTGGCTTCCTAGAAGAAGGCTTCAGGACAGGCCGAGCGTCAGACGCACCCAAGGGAGGCAGAAGGAGGCTGCTGGCAGGGGGAGGGTGGGAGCGTGGGGCAGCAGTGGAAGGACAGGTTCACCCGCATTCTTGGCAGGTCCCAGGATTGCAAAGCACTTTCTGTTTTTGTCACCGACTGCCAGTCGCTTACTCTGCCAAGGCCACAGCGCACCAAGCTTTTCAGAGCACGGAGCCCTTCTGTTTGTTAATTCCCGCTCTCCACAACATGAGAGATGGGTCCCACTGGCTCTGTTTTACAGATGAGGAAATTGAGGCCTCGAGAGGAAGAGTCACATGTCCAAACTCAGATGGGCTGATGGGAAGGAATCAACATTTCATCGAGAACATGCCACAAGCCAGGCCCGTTCCATACGCGAGAACCGTGCCTCCTTTCAACAGCCCAGCAAGACGCCTTGTTCAGGTTTTCCCCACTCTGCAGATGAGCTGCCCCAAACCCAACTTGGTGAACACACTTGCCCGGGGTCCCAGAACTAGGAAGCCCAGAGCCAAGATGTGAGCGCAGATCCACCGGGCTCCTGGTCCTGCTGTGCTCATTTCCCTCTCCACGGCAAAGGCTAGGAGGAAGCAGAGACTCAGAAAGGTTCAAGCTGGCCCAGGGTCACGCCAGCCGCTAGCAAGTGGCAAACGTCGTTTTCCACCCAGGTCTAACTCCAGAACTTCTGCATTTCCCGCAAAGCTGCATGGTCTCAATAACTTCTTTTGTGGAGCAACTGACTGATACGAAATCACCACAAATGACTCAGAGACAGAAAGACCGAAAGGGCCATGAACCTTATTACTGTTGTCGTTAACGCTGTTCTTCATCGCAGGGTCAGCATTTACACCGTATGGCTCAGACGGGCAGAAATAAGACTTGTTTTCTTTTGCAACTGAGCCTGACTTGATCACAGCTTCCCTCCCCCCCCCCGCAGTTTTATTTCTGAGTGAAAGTTTATTCTCTGCACGGCAACTGAATAAAATGCATGATCCTGCGTTTTCTTTTGTTATAAAGGACATTTGAGGACAACCAGTAAAATCTAAAGTCTATAGCTTAGATAAGGGTGCTGTATAGTGGTGACTCTCTAATCTTAATAATTGCTCTGTGAGTATATAGGAGGATGTCCTTTTTTTTAAAATGTTTATTTATTATATTGAATGAGAGAGAGAGAGCACGTATGAGCAGGGGAGGGGCTGAGAGAGATGGAGAGAGAGAGAATCCCAAGCAAGTTCAGTGCTATCAGCACAGAGCCCGACTCAGGGTTTTTTGTTTTTTTTTTTAAATTTTTTTTTTTCAACGTTTATTTTTTTGGGACAGAGAGAGACAGAGCATGAACGGGGGAGGGGCAGAGAGAGAGGGAGACACAGAATCGGAAACAGGCTCCAGGCTCTGAGCCGTCAGCCCAGAGCCCGACGCGGGGCTCGAACTCCCGGACCGCGAGATCATGACCTGGCTGAAGTCGGACGCTTAACCGACTGCGCCACCCAGGCGCCCCCCGACTCAGGGTTTGAACTCACAAACTGTGAGATCATGACCTGAGCCCACATCAAGAGTTGGATGCTTGGGGCGCCTGGGTGGCGCAGTCGGTTAAGCGTCCGACTTCAGCCAGGTCACGATCTCGCGGTCCGGGAGTTCGAGCCCCGCGTCGGGCTCTGGGCTGACGGCTCAGAGCCTGGAGCCTGTTTCCGATTCTGTGTCTCCCTCTCTCTCTGCCCCTCCCCCGTTCATGCTCTGTCTCTCTCTGTCCCAAAAATAAATAAACGTTGAAAAAAAAAATTTAAAAAAGAGTCGGATGCTTAACTGACTGAGCCACCCAGGTGCCCCGAGGATGTCCTTGTTTTTAAGAAATACATGTTGAAGGAGGCACCAGGGTGGCTCAGCCAGTTGAGCGTCCGACTTTGGCTCAGGTCATGTTCTCCAGGTTCATGAGTTCGAGCGCCACATCAGGCTCGCTGCTGTCAGCCTGTCAGCTCAGAGCCTGCTTCAGATCCTGTGTCCCCCTCTCTCTGCCCCTCCTCTGCTTGTGCTCTCCCCCAGAACAAATAAATATTTTTTAAAAATACGTGCTGAAGTACTTAGGGGTAAAGAGGTAGTGTGTCTGTAGCTTTTAAATATTTCAGAAAAAAAGGATACATGCACTTCAGAAAAACACACAGAAGGGGAAAGCAAATGCGGTAAAATGTTAACATCTGGGGAGTTGGGGTGAAGGGTATCTTGGAAGTCTTTGCACTATTCTTGTGACTTTTCTGTAAATCTGAAACGATGTCAAAAGCAAAAGATTTGAATTCAAAAATGTGTTCTTGTTTGGGCAAAAAGTCACATCGGGATCCAAAATCTGATGGTGTCCAACCGCCACCCCTCAGGATGACATCCGGGGCCTTGGGCCTGGGCTCCTGGGCGGGCTGGCCCTGCTGGTGTCAGCTTCACTCCCCATCATTTCTCGGCTGGCATGACTGGTCCAGCCTGGTGATGGGCCCGAGCCTGTGTCGCTCCAGAGTGCGCTCCAGTCATGGCCTCTGGTGTCAGTGCTGTGCCCTGGGAGCCCTTCTCATCCTGACCCTAAGTCTCTCACAATCAGTGTCTTACCAGTGCTTGGATACACCCCACTGGAAACTTCTGACGCTTACCATGACCCACAAAGGCCTTGGGGGAGTCACGCTCTCGTATGAGTCAGTCCCATCAGGAAAACGGAAGTCACACTGGCTGTTTTAAGAGAGAAATCTTAATGTAAGGAATTGGCTCAACAGTATTGGACAAGTGGAAAAGCAAACAGTGAGATATCAGAGGTATGACTGCAGGAAACAGATACTGTCCCTCGGGATGGGGGGACAGAGGGAGAAGCTGAGATTATTAGAATCTAGAAACTGGAACCCCGACCCTTGACGAGGGCACGCCTGTGGCTGGTGTTGATACATCCACAGGGAGGCCGGTTCTGGGGATGTGAGAAACAGTTGGAAACTGGAACCAGTTGCCACTGCTGGGGCGAAGAGCTATTGTGAGGTGATGTTGCTACAAAGGAAGGGCCAGCAGGAAACCTCAAGTCCTTTTCCGGTGGCCATCTTGTGCTCTCTAGCGCCCCCTATGGACAGAGCCTGCCATGGAAACAGCTGGAGAAACAAGTGTCACAAGACAGAACAGAGAGGTGGGTTTGGGGTTAAGAGCCAACAGCTTAATAACTGGCACTGGGAGAGGGGTGGGAAGTGGGGTGGACCTGGGCAGAGTGAATGTGAGGTTCTTTTCCTAAATAAGCCTTACGGCCATTGCACCAGTATGGCTTCCATGTGGGCCCCCGGCCCTCTGTGAGGTGATGTCCTCTCCAGCACTAGCGAGGCACAAGCGTCTTTGCTCCGGGGTCTTCTATCCACATCCACTGGCTGTTCACCCTCCCTGCGCAGAAGATTCCAGAGGCAGGCTCCAGACTCGAATCCCTTCTCAGCCCAGACAGGAAGAGCTCCTCGTCCGACACGAGAAACTTGCCTGCTCTCTCACTTCAGTAAACCTTTTATTCTCTGTCGTCCGAGTTTCATTTAAAGTGTCATATGAACGTTTAGTGAAAGAGAAGATTTTACAATTCTGGAAACATTTTTTTTCTCCCCGGTATATGTGGACTCTTGCAAGTGAATGCCCGGCTCTTCAAAGCAATTTTGCTTCGGATCATTTTAGGAGTCCAATCTGACATTCAGGGGGGAACAATGACTTCTTTCTCCAAGACTGTTCTCCACCGCCCCCTCAGACAATGAGTGGAGGGCCATTAAACAGCAAGAAACATTTGGGCGAAGAAAAAAAACCCTCCATGTAAAAATTCCCAATATTATCCCGCTCCAGTAACACGAACTGAGTACACACTGTGTACTTGGTGCCCTGCTGGGCATGGCCACCTTCATCCCATTTCGTCTTTTTAACAACGCTGCGAGGAAAGTACAAAGGTTTCCATGACTTTAGAGCCTCAGCTTTTCCCCACTGCGCCGCGCCACCCTTCTGGGGCCACTTCTATCCTTTCACCTTTCGGAAAACTGAGGCCTGGCGGCGGTTACGCAAACCAGCAATGAATACGAGTTCCAGAGCAGTCTAGCACTGGGCAAGTCACTGAACCTCCCCTCCTATAAAGTGGGGATGTTGTAAGGATTGAAGGTAATGCATGGGAAGTTTGGGGCACAGTGCTTGCAAAACAACAGGTATTTGATAAATGGTAATATTATTACTATAGCTCCTAATAAAAACAATAATAAACAATGTTTACGGACGGGCTTTTATGTCGGGCACAGGGCTGAGAACTTTGTGTGTGTTAACTGTGTGAAAGCCCGCAATCTCCCTCCATTTCATGCTGGGATACTCACCCCGTCCCATTGGGAAACCTCACTGGTCTCGTTCATGCTGCGCCCTACCCTGAGGTCACAGCTCTGAGTGTGAATAACGCCAGCCACAGGAGGACATCCATTGCTCCGGACTGTGCATCCATCGGGAGGGTTGGAAACATCTACACAGCCCATCGCATTTCGTTAGCGGCGTGGTTTTCTTTCATTCCGCGGAGGGTTGTGCGAACTGCAGCTCCCAATCTTGGTGAGAGTGAACGCTTTTGTTGTATAATTGAGGAACGTGAAGGCTTTGTGATGTTGTTATTCTCTTTGTTATTTTTTATATTATTATGTCGGATTTACCCAAGACTTACGAGAATGGTAGGGAGAATTCACCAGCTTCCCTTAACGTGACGTGATGTTTCATCCCCATGGCACGTTCTTCGAAACTAAGAAAGTGATGTTGGACAACACTATTAACTACCAATTGTATTTGGATTTCACCCGTTTTCCCACTAATGTCCCCTCTCTGTTCCAGGATCCCATCTAGGGTCCCACGTTGCATTTGGTCATAATGTGTCCTTAGGCTCCTTCAATCTGTGACAGTTTCTCAGTCTTCCCTTGTTGTTGGTTTTTGTTGTTGTTGTTGTCGTTGTTGTTTTTATGACATTGGCTTTTGAAGAGCATTGGTCAGGTATGCCGACCTGAGGCTTTGTTTGATGTTTCTCATGATTAGACTGGGGTTGGGGATTAGGTGGGGGGGGGGGGGGAGAATGTCCCAGAAGTGAGGTGGCCTTCTCCTTGCGTGCTACCTGGGGATATATAATAGCATCGTGTCTTGTTACTGGTGATGTTGACCTTAATCATTTGGTTAGTGTCATGTCTGCTAGGTTTCTCCGCGGTAAAATTGATGTTTTTTTTTTTTTTTTCTTTTCCATACTTTAGAAGTGAGTCACTAAGTCCAGTCCTGGAGGAAGAAAATTAAGCTCCACTTCCCGGAGGGAGAAGTATCAGAGAATCAGTGGACATCTGTTCAAACCACTATGGTAATTAATATTCTGAAGAAGACACTTTGAGGAGAGGCAGATATTTTATTTCTCCTTCAAATTTCCCCCCCCTCTTTTCGCATTCACCAGTGACCTTGCCTGCAGCAGTTAGTGACGTGCTAGAGAAGAATACTTTTAACAAGAACAAAAATACCGTGGTATCCATTGTTTGTGAAAATTCGTAATGTCAATAAGCCCTTGTGAAATCCGTTTTTATACTGTATAAACCACATTAGAATCGACACGGTCTAGCTGGATTTAACACACGTTGTATTCAGGGCTGACTCAGTGCTGGGACCCACCGCTGAGGCCACATTGGCTTGGGATTATTGAAATACTTCTGCCCTCATTGGTAAATAGTGACTGCCTACACCCCGCGCTGAGTCCCACCCTCCTCAAGTCTTGGGAAATTTCTCCTCATGTCTCCACAAATTAAAAAAAAAAAAAAAAAAAAGCCACACTCTCTAGACATTTCACTTGCGAGTACAGACCGAAGTTTGTGATCACCTCGCTGCAAGGGAAGAAGTATCCAGCAGGGTAATTCAAAGGTTCACCCCTGGGAGGGACGTTTTATGGGAAAAGAGAATGCCTGGAGTAGTTTTTGCTGGATTCGCTAGAAAAAGAGACCACGGCCTGATTGTCGGGAAGGTGGGAGCATGGGCGCCGGAAGTGGATCTGGGGGCAATTTTGCGGATTTGACACTGTCCGGCAACGAAAGCCTTCATCTTTGGCACAGGACCGGAGCCCTCTTTATCCTTCATCCCCAGCTCAGGCTAGGCAACTCCCATTCTGCTAATCAGCCCTGTGCTGGGCTGGCGGTGAAATACTTTGAAGAGTATGCAACTGTTACCTGTGCACACAAGACGTGTTAATCATCAGTCTGCGGTTTGGTTCAGGTACAGAACTCCGAGGAAGCAGGCTTTCGAGCCAAATAGAGCTAGTTTTGAAAACCAGCAGAAGATACAAGTTCTGGGGCAGTCTGGCGTCGGGCAAGTTGTCGAACCTCACTTTTTGTAAATCAGGGGTGTTTTGCGGATTTGAGATCACAGAGGGGAAGTGTTCAGCCCAGTGCCTGGAAAGGAATTTGATAAACGGTGATGCTATTAATAATAACGAAAAACATTTATAGACCAGTTACTATGTCAGGCACGCAGCTCAACCCTTTACATGCATTAGTTATTTTAATCCTCATAATAACTGAGTTGGGGGCTTTTAGCATCACCCCTACTTCACAGAAGATGGGAGTCCAGACTCTGAGAATTCAAGTAACACATCTTATTTAAAAAAATTTTTTTAACGTTTATTTATTTTTGAGACAGAGAGAGAGACGGAGCATGAACGGGGGAGGGGCAGAGAGAGAGGGAGACACAGAATCGGAAACAGGCTCCAGGCTCCGAGCCGTCAGCCCGGAGCCTGACGCGGGGCTCGAACTCACGGTCCGCGAGATCGTGACCTGAGCTGAAGTCGGACGCTTAACCGACTGCGCCACCCAGGCGCCCCTCAAGTAACACACCTTAAGTTCACACAGAACGCTGGTGGAACTGATTCAAACCCAGGCAGCCTGGCATCGATGCCTCTGTGATGTGGACACGCATGGGTGTCCATTAATCCCTGGCAATAACTCAAAAGCCTTCCAGAATTACATAGCCCTCAGGTTGGGAGCTCCTGCTGTATACACTGCACAGAGACCTTTGGCTTCTTACGAAATATTTCTGACATCCGCAGGCTTTGGTACTTATTTTTATAACTTTACAGCAAGAGGAAGACAGATAAAAAGGAACGGAGATTCACGCAGTTACCCAGAAACAAACAGAATATCCTGAGATGCCTGGTGGGCAGAGTGCAACTTTCCAGAAACAGTCATTGGACAACACACCCCTCCACCAAAGCCCTGTCTCAGGATGCCTATTAGAGAACGACTGTCCAGTGATCCATTTTCTTAGATCTCACAAAACTTCCTAAAAATCTGAAGGCAACTAACCATGTGCAAAAACAAAAACAAAAACAAAAAACCTACCAAACAACAAAACAGGGCTTCTCTTTAATGGAAATAGAAGTGGAGGTGATCTGCTGAAAACTTGTTTTCTGTTGTAGCATAAAAGATGCCCAAAACTCCCTCTTGTCTTTCCTGCAAAGAAAGGGGTGGAAGGATGGAAGGCCTTTCGTTCAGGACTCACCCCTGGCCCGCCCCCACTAGGTGAACTGTTTTGAGTTTCCAAATTCTGGCCCTGCTTAGGGGCAATTCAGAATCTCTGAATGAATGAATGAATGAATGAATAAATAAATAAATAAATAAATAAATTTGTTTACTTTTGAGGGGGGGGGAGGGAGAGACTGAGCAGGGGAGGGGCAGAGAGAGAAGGAGAGAGAGAATCCCAAGCAGGCTCTGTGCCACCAGCACAGAGCCCAACACGGGGCTCGGACTCATGAACTGTGAGGTCAGGACCTGAAGCAGAAACCAGGAGTTGGATGCTTGACTGGCTGAGCCACCCAGGTGCCTCTGGAATCTCCTTTACAAGGAATTACCTGAACATTTGGGGCCTGGGACCGAGATCAGAAGTGCTGGCCCTGACAGCGGATGACCCGGGACACTGACAGGCAGGCCCAGGAGGTGACCAGGCCCTGCCTAGTGCAGGGACGGCGGTGCCCACGGACTCTCACTGTTTGGAGCAAGGACAGGAGAGCCACCACAGCGAGAGTGCCACACCAGGGCAACAGTGACAGTGGCATCACACGACTGCTTCTGGACTTTGAGACTCTCGTCCCCATCTTGGGAGTGAGAGTCAAGCACGTTCACTTCTCTTGGATTTTAGAAGCCCTGGCTATTCTCGAATGACCCAAAGTGGTCAGAGTAGCAGGGGAGAGGGAAGGCACCGCCCACAAAAGGTGATCCTGGGCTTTCTGCTGATCCGGCCAGCAGATGCTCAAGACAGTTTAAATTCAATTCGGATAAACAATTTTAACACCCTGCGAGGGTTTCCCCCAGTTACAGAAGTATAACCATGGCCTTCTGCCACATCCCCCCTCCAGGGGACGATGTCTGCTGGAATGAGGAATTGGCAAGACTCAGCGCTCCTGGTCACCAAGTTTTTCTTGTCCCCATCACGCATCCGTGCTTGATTCGCGGGCGTCCACAAAGCCCCTTTGTGTGTGGCCAGCAGGAGCCCGGGCAGTCGGAAGGGCCGGGGCTGGCACTGTCCTTGGAGTTTGCAGAGAGAGGTACCTCTAGCGATGAGGCTCAAGCCAGGAAAAACAGGTCCAGGAGGAAAAATAACCTGCCACCAAAAAGCCAGTCTTATGGAAGAGGAGTATCACATTGGACGATCACTCATGCGACACAACAGGACTTTTCATTATTCATTGTGTTTCGAGACAAAAGATCTTTCTGTTCGGCTTCGTACTGAATCATTTTTCAACTACCTGGAGATGGAAACCATTTTTGAGAGCCCTTATAGGAGCAGCCTCTGTTGGCAACTTGCAGCCACCCTTAAGGAGGGCCTAGCTCTTTGGCCAAGACCCCCAAGGCCAATCCAGGTACCCCATAAAGGCAGAGCCAGTGTTACTGAAGATTTGGAACACGGGCTGACATTGTGCATCCCGGAACACAACTTACACAAATGCTGATCAGACTCCTCCTTCCTACCCCAGTATTTCCTTCTTCGCTGCTGGCTCCCCATCTCCTGTTGCCCCCTCACCCCTGCCTGCACCCAACTCCCTGGTCCATGTCTCCCCATCACCCCTCCTGCCCAACAGAAGCCCCTCTAGGAGCCTCAGCGTTTACTCTCCTTGGTTTGGGTTGTGGGGGATGTAAAGAAATACTTTGCCTCTCTCGTGGAGGTTTTTTTCTATTCCCTTTGACATTAGTCGACACAAATGCCATTTTTCCCTCCCCCAGATCAGCAAACACGAACTCAGTCTCTAGCATTTGAAGACAGAAGACAATGGTGATAGAGGCAAGGCTGGAGAATGAAGTGATAATCTGCTTCCGTGGGGCAGGCTCCCGGCTCTGGTCTGGTGGCCTGGCTTCAGCCTCGGGCTGGGCCTCGTTCCGCTGTGTCCCAGGACTGGCACCTGATCGGGTGTCAACAAATGTTCGCTGGACGAATGCTCTTGGGCATGCCACCTCATTTTCCAGCCTCAGTTTCCTCATTTGGAAAAGGAGGACAATAGTCTCTTTGCCTGTCTACTTCTCAAGGTTGGGGTGAAAAGCAGACGTGAGTTAAAGGGAGGCGTGTCAGCGTGGCTGAATCTAACCCCGCGTCCTGCGGTCTCCGTTTTGGTTTCCTCAGAAGGGCCCCATCCTCTGGCAAGGCAGAAGCGGAAGCCACTTGGGCAGGTGCATCTGTAGCAAGTAGAGGTCACCTTGGCCACCTTCAGCTCACCCTCCCAGCGCCTTCCGTGGACCCTGCTGGCCTGTGCCACAGACCTTCCCCCTCTTCCTGTCGCCTCATCCATCCGGTGTCACACCCCGAGTCTGAGACAAGGCTGCTCTCTAGGGGTGGATTTTGGTGCCCCGACAGTGAAACAGGCTGCCTCCGGGAAGTGGCCTGCCCCTCTCCCTGGAGGTGGCAGCTGGGAGGGGGGAAGGGGGAAAATTTTGGACTGGGGAGGAGCTGCCTTCGTTGTTTCGCACCCTCTCTGCCGCGTCCTCCACTGACAACCCTCCTTCCAGCATCCTAACCGGTGCAGACACTATGCAGTTTTCAAAGCACTTTGCACACACGATCTCTTTGGATCCACCCAGTAATTCCTACCTGCGATGAGGGTGTTATTAGTCCCATCTTTCAGATAAGGAAACTGAGGCTGGGAGAGATCACAGAGCTGGGACTTAGGCTCCTGTCTTCTGCTTCATGAAGCCAAGTTGCTGCTGCTCTGGATAATCGAGGCCCTTGGGCAAATTCGCCCCATGACCGTGGGAGAGTCCAAGGGCACCCCCTGCAGGGGAAGATGGGCCCGGATGTCCTCTGGAAGCACCCACCCCACTCCCCTCAACACACCCAAGGTTTTTTTTTTGTTTTTGTTTTTGTTTTGAAGCTTCTGGAAGACTTGGGTGTGGCTGCTGTGGGGCCAGAGCAAGGCCCCGGCGGGCGCAGCTCAGTGCTCCGCGCTCCCACCCTGCTGTCCAGGTCCCCTCGCCAGCACGCCTGGCTACTCCCCAGACAGCAGGACGAACAAGCCTCCATTGATTCTGCATCATGGCTAGAAGAATGCCCCTTTGTTGAGCACTTCCCCCTCCTCCTGTGTGTCTTTGCCCACAGGAGAGGCATTCAGGTAGGAAGCAGCTTCGCCACGGTTCCTCCTGCAGGGACCCCAGAGGGAAGCAAAGGACAGAATACCATCCCAGGTCCCGGAGGAGGCCTGCCTGTCCTGCCTTCTCTTCTCTCGAATCCTCTCCGTCATTTCCCGAGCTCTCTCCACCCTTTCCTGTCACCCTGGCGTTACTTGGTGGTGGGGGGTGGGGAGTGGGGGGGGGGTTGAGGGGGCGGGGTCCAGTCCCAGATCTCTCAATGTTCAAATCCTCCCCACCTTTCAAGGTCCTGCTCGCACACCTGCTGCTCCATGAATCCCCACCAGAACGGGAAGCTTGTCAAAAGGAGGAAGCATGGGCTGTTCCTCTCTGTACCCCTGTGCCCAACCCGGAGCTTGGCCTTGAAGCGACACTTCAGAGTCTCAAGGAACAAATGAACTGACTTCTGTCGGTGGCTCTACCACTCCCAATCACCCAGGCCTGAAACCTGACCAGCCCAATGCCTGGCTGGTCACAAGCTCTGCTGATTCTCCCTGAAAAGCCACCCCGACTTCTCAGTCTGGGCTTCACAGCCCTCCCCAGGCTGGCACCAACCTAGCCAACTGCGTCCCGGGGGTCCCCTCCTTCTGCCGGCCTGGACTCTCCACTGCTCACTCATCCACCCACCTCCACGCTATTTACTGAGCCCGTGCTGAGCCCTGCCATTGCTCCAGGGGCTGGGGATGCAGGGGACAGGCAGACTGAATCCTCTCCCTCAAGGCTCTCACAGTCTCTTGGGGGTAGACGGACAATAAATCGGTGTGCAAATGACTGAATAACACAGCATCGAACAGTGGGATAAGTGCTCTGGGGAAAAGCACCCGGGGTAAGGGGATGGGGAGTGACGACAGGGTGTGTGTAGCCAGGAGGCAGCGACTGAGGCTGGGCAGGGGCGGCGTCGGAAGGTGTGCGGGTGGGGGTCACCGAGGAATGACCAGCCGCAGGGAAGAGTTTGAATCTTCCTCGGGGCGCCATGGGAAGCTGCTGTTCTGCCAGTGCGTCGTGTGCGTTCCTAACTCCGGGCTTTGTCCCACTGAAATGCCCTCACCAAGCCTCTCCAGCTGCCTCTGTCGCGCTAGGATTCCGGGACGCAATGCCGGTCTCGCCAGCATTCCGAAGCCTCGCCTTTTTCCGCCGGAGTGCGGTCATCTCTCCTGCCAGATTCCCAGGATGCCCCTCTGGTCTTGGGGCTTAACTGCCTCGACGTATCCAGTTCAGGTTCTCAAACATTTACTCGGCACCCGCTATGTGGCGGGTGGCTCACCCAATCCCTGTCACCTCCCCTTCCCTATGAGGTTCCTATCATGCCCAATCTTTACAGACAGGTAAGATGAGGCTCAGAGAGGTTCAGCAACTGATCTGTGACCTCATATTTAAGGAGTGGGGGAGGCAGGGTTTGAAGGGACAGTATCTGACCCCACAAGTCCAACTCCATTCTCACCGGCCCCAAGCTGCTCCTCCCCTTAGGTAACTTGGTAATGGTATTCAGGGCCCTCCAGGCCTGCCCCTGATCTCCTTCCCCACCTTCTCTTCCACAGGGACTCTCTGCTCCCAGGGACCACCGGGACAGGCACCCTGCCCTTCGGTGCATTTCTTGCCTGTGTGATATGCCACTCGCGGCATAATGGACACACCCACAGGTGACCACCTGGGACAGGGGCATCCAAGGATGGGCCCTGCCACCACTTCTCTCTCCCCCAAGTCAGGGAAAGGCCTCGCTCTAACCAACACCCTCACCCCAGGGCCACTCAGTCATCCGGAGAACCAGGGCCCATGACTTTGGAAAAGTTGCCATATGCTAGGGTTGTGTTATCGTAAACGCAACTATTTCTCCCAGGCCTGATGATGTGGGGAAAATCATAAAGTCCTTTGCTATATACTCTTTTTTTTTTTTTTTAATTTTTTTTTTCAACATTTATTTATTTTTGGGACAGACAGAGACAGAGCATGAACGGGGGAGGGGCAGAGAGAGAGGGAGACACAGAATCGGAAACAGGCTCCAGGCTCTGAGCCATCAGCCCAGAGCCCGACGCGGGGCTCGAACTCCCGGACCGCGAGATCGTGACCTGGCTGAAGTCGGACGCTTAACCGACTGCGCCACCCAGGCGCCCCAATTTGCTATATACTCTTTACTGGCACTGACCAGTCTTAAATTTTTCCTTTTTTTTTTTTTTTTTTTTTTTGGTTTAATTCAAGATGCCAGGGCGTCCGGGTGGCTCAGTCGGTTGAGCATCAGACTCTTGTTTTCGGTTCAGGTGGTGATCTTGAGGTTTGTGGGATCGAGCTGCCAGCGCAGAGCCTGCCTGGGCTTCTCTCTCTTCCTCTCCCTCTCTTTCTCTCTCTCAAAACAAATAAATAAACTTAAAAAAAAAAAAAGATGTGATAATAGTAAATAATAACAATAGCTACTTTGTCAAGGTTGTGCAAGATGCGAGGAGCCTGCTGGCCACCTTACATACACTACCTCATTCAACCCTCCTAACAACCCCAGCACGCGGGTGTGATTATTATTCTCATCTTACAGATACAGGAACTGAATCCCAGAGAGGGAAAGCAGCTTGCCTGAGGTCACAGAGTTGATAAATGCCGCAGGCTCCAACCGCAGGTTCAAACCGCAGCTCCAACCCTGGTCTGGTGGACCTCGAGGTCTTTGATCTCAAGCTCTGCAGCCCATCCTGCCACTGGTGTTTGGGAGACGCATCACAGGTGGGGGTCGGGGGTGGAGGGGGGCAGGTGTAGTTACTGGGGCTCCTGAGAGGGGAGACGGCGACCGGGCTGCTCAGGACCCCGTGAAAACACAGGTCTCGGTGCCAGGCACATCCTGGTTCTGCGTCCTGCCCGCTGTGTGTCCTTGCTCATGTTGTTACCTTCTCTGTGCATTCATTTCCTCCCCTGTGAAATGGGATGATAGTAAGCCCTCCCTTTCCATCTGCAGTGGGAAGGAAGCACGATGATGTTCGTGATCGTGTTTTGAGGCCACGAAGCTCAGTGTCTTACTACCCACTCCCCACACTTCCAGGATGAGTGAACAGGGGGGAGAGGCTAGAGCAGCACTGGGGGAAGGGGGAGAGGAAAGTGCTGGACTGAGCCTTTTCTGTGTAGAGGGAGGCAGGTGAATGGCTTGCGCAGCCAACCTCACATGACGAGAGGAACCAACTAACTAGGTCACCTTGCAGGAGGAAAGAGCTATTCCGGGAGCTGCCTGCCGCCTCCCGGAGCAGAAGCTGCAGAATTGGGCTATTTCAGGGGCGGCACAGAGAACTCATCCGACAACACTAACTTGGATCGGGCCCCTGCCTTTGTGCCTCGGGCCATGAGAGGCCAGGTGGGCCTTGGGGGGGGGGCGGTGCGCACTGTGCTGGTGCCCTCTGTGTGGCATCGGCAGTGGCAACCTGGGACCATCACTCCACGACCTTCCCCATCCCCTGGAAACCGCCATCCCAGGCGAGGATGGCGAGTGAGGACAGCAAGACGCCAGGCTTGCATTCCCCTGCCTGGCTGCAACTCTCAGCTCTTCCGTGCGGTAATCCTATGACACGGGGCCACTTGCTTTTCCAGTCCGGGCTTGGGTCTCCCCACCTATAAAGTGTGGTGTTCCCAGTAATCCCATAACTCAATCCCAGCACTTCTGTGACTGTCTCACTCACTTCTTGGCCTGCATTAAGGGGTAACGGTGCTTATGCCCTAGGACCGTTTTGAGGATTAAAGGAGATGATGACGTAAAGCACCAAGCACAAGGTCTGGCCAGAGGAAATGCTGGACAAATGGTTATAGTTCCTAACTGGGCTTCTGGGGTATTCCATGCCGTAGTGGTAGCCGTGGGAAGGACAATGGATTGTTCTGCAGGTTTGGAAAGCAGGCTGCGCGTTGCTGGATGGGGTGGGGGGACAGGTGGAGGGAGAGATTGTGCTGCAGAAGCTGGGCTTTGGGGGCACAGGCTCTGGCTCTGTAAATGCCATAAAGAGAAGGATCCTTTTGGAAGGAACTTGGGGCTTTGACGCCAAGGACCGCCCTGTGCGAGAAGCACTCAGCTCCGTGCCGCATGTCTGTGCTCTGAGCTTCAGGTGCCTCGTCTGCAAAATTGGGGCGGAGGCATTTATCCCCGATGCTCTGGCAAGGAACAAATGAGGTCATTACCGCAAAGCCTTTGGCACAGCACTTGGCACCTAGTAGGCGCTCGAGAAACACCAGCTGTAATTTGTTCTCTCCCTTGGTGCCCACGGCGACCCCATGCAGAGAATGTTACCATCTCCACTTTGTAGATGAGGAGATAGAGGCACAGAGAGGTTAGGTAGGGTCCCCGAGGTCTCACAGGAAACAATCTTGTCAAGATTCGAATCCAGTCTAACTCTGGGACTTGTGCTTTTTGCCACTTTGCCTGGGATGTGGCAAGTACAAGAGGGAGTATATATAGACATGCAGTTACAGACGTGGGACCAGTGCCCAGCATGGCACAGTTATGTAATCAGTGGGCAGCAATGCACCTGTTGCACTTACAATTATTCATCTCATCGTGACCATCATTCCGAAGCGAACTGGAAATGATAAAGCTTGAGGGTGGCCGGTGAAGGTCGAGGGTACTCCAAGATACTAGAACAGACAGTAAGAAATCTGTCAAAAATAAGGGGCAAAAAACTAGAGTCATCAGTAGCTTCCTTGAAACGTTATCAGTTAATTGCAAAAAAAAAAAATAGGAAAAAAATGGACGTATCAAACAATGAGGGAGTGATTGGGTAAATCATGGTTGATCTCTTTGTTGGAAAATTACACACCCATTTAAAACTATGATAATCTGACTTAACATGGAAAATGTTTACTTGCAATTACTGTTAAAGGGAAAAGGCTGGTATAAAATTATATTTCTGCTCTAATTATACCTCTGTTATAAGTATCACCTGCATGTGGAGAAGAGTTGAAAGGGAACATGCAAACAGGTGATGGGTTAAATGCTGGAATCGAGGATTTCTTATTTTTTGCAATTGATTTCATAATTCAACCGTAATTTACTGAGTATTTACTAAGTGTCAGTCACCATGTGAAGCATGGTTATTAAGGTGGGTTATATTAGGATTATGCTGGCAGGAAGACTTAAAGAGAAAACAGGTTTTGCTGTCTTTTAGGATATTCTGGAGGGGGTTGGGGGAGGGAATTGAAAGCGGATGGGACGGCTTCAGGGTGTCAGGGGCCCCGATCTCTCTGTCTGGTGACTCTGCCATCCCTAAGGAGTTGTTCTTTTCCACGTGGTCCGATAGGACCCGTTCACCTTCCAGCCTGCAGGAGGAGGATGAGAACGGGAGGGCATGCCCCATCCCAGGAAACATATGACTGGCAGTGGCTCATAACCATCCCCATTCTTTTTTTCTTCTTCTCCTAATTAAAGTTTATTTATTTATTTTGAGAGAGACAGAAACAGTGTGAGTGGGGGAAGGGCAGAGAGAGAGAGAGAGTGAGAGAGAGAACCCCAAGCAGACTCCTATGTGGGGCTGTCAGCACAAAGCCCTATGGGGGCTCAAACCCACAAACCGTGAGATCATGACCAAGATCATGGTCCAAGAGTTCATGAAACCAAGAGTTGGATGCTTAACCAACTGAGCCACCCAGGCGCCCCTCATATCATCCTCGTTCTTATGCATTAGTCAGAACTTTGTCACTTGGTCACCCCAAGCTGCAAAGTAAATTGGGACATGTCGTTACTTTGGGAGGCCATGAGCCTAGCTAAAAATCCAGGCTAATGTAGAAGAAGAGAGGACGGCACCTGGGGGACCTCTTTTGCAGCATGCCAAGCTAAGTGAGTTGAGGCCACGTCCCTGAAGAACCCACTGCCCAGTGAAAGGGAAACGCATGTCAAGAAATGATTACAAGACATTCAGAGAAGTGCTGGGATTGAGTTAAGGGATTACTGGGGACAGATGGCCAACACTGTCCGGTGGGGCGTTAGCAGCTCCAACCCCTGTGAAGATTTTGCCTTCATGGGCAGCCACCCAGTTGGTACCGTGTGGCACTGAGCTCCCTCCCCAAGATCTGACAGTCCTGAGCAGGGGTGAGTGCACTCTAGACCCAAGCTGGGACCATCCAGTGTCTTCTAGGATGGTGAATGCAGTAGAGAGACACAGGATCTGGTCACAGTAGCCCTGTCCCCAGAAGGACCCTGGACCTGTCCTTCATACTGATTGTTTATTCAACTCCTCAGCCTTCGATCTGTGATGTGCCTCCATAGCCTCCCAAGAAATCCATCAATTTCCCCTCCCTCCACTTTTTGTTTTTGTTTTTGTTTTTGACTTAGAGTAGCCACCTGAGACCAAAATAAGCTGAAGTAATTCAGGGGTCAGGATAAGTTAACAAGCAGTTTTGCTGAGATTCAATTCCAAGTGGGTATTTTCCCCCAGGTGCATTGAGAAGCCAGGAGGGTTTTAAGGAGGGCAGAGGGGAAGGTTTTCCAGTCAGGGACTCAGCAGTATATAAATCTGGAAGCCTTTTACTTCTGTTAGTGGTTTATTGATTATGTAACAAAACGACCACCGGAGAAGAGAAGATACGTAACAAAGACACTGAGGGATCGGGGGCTGGCAGCCGGTGGCAGAGTTCTGGATGAGGAGGCTGGAGTTCTGCCATCCAAGGGAGACCTGGTTTCTGGGTGATCCTAAGCACACAAGGAGATGTTTTGGGATCTGTTTGTTCAATTCTAGGAGGAAAATCCTTTTTACTTAAGTAAATAAACAAAATCACAGCAATATCTATGAAAACTTTATACCATTGCTCACTCTCGGACCTGTTTAACCCTGTGGTGTAACCGTTAGCTTTTTCCTCCCCCGACCACCCTCTGCAGCCAGCCTACCTGCAGATCCGAGAGCCCAGGACAGGTGTCCGAGGCCATCCACTTCTCCCCCACCAACCTGGCCACCCGCTTGTCTGAGCCCCAGACAACTGCTTCGCCTTCTGACTGGCCTGCCTGCTGTCATATTGTCCCCTTTCAATCTATTCTCTACAAAGCAGCCAACGTGATCTCTTAAAAAGTCAGATCAAGTGAAAGAAGCCAGTCTGAAAGGGTTACATGTGTATGATTCTAACTACATGACATTCTGGAAAAGACAGAACTGTGGAGACAGTAAAAAGATCAGTGGTTTCCAGGGTTTTCATAGGGAGGGAAGGATGAACAGGTGGAGCACAGGTGAGTTTTTTTGGGCGGTGAAATTATTCTATATGATATTGTAATGGTGGAAAGATGTCATTCATTACCACATTTGTAGAGCACAGAGTAAACCTTAATGTAAACTGTGGACTTCAATTAATAATAATGGATTAATATTGGCTCATTAATTGTATCGAATGTTTCACACTAATGCATGGTGTCAATAATAGGGGAAATTGTGTATGTGTGTGTATGTGTGTGTGTGTTGGGGGTACAAGGGTATATGGGAATTCTCTGTACTTTCCCCTTAAGTTTTTAAGTGCCTGGGTGGTGCAGTCAGTTACGTGTCCAACTCTTGACCTCTGCTCAGGTCATGATCTCATGGTTCGTGGGCTCTGCACTCACAGTATGGAGTCTACTTGGAATTCTGTCTCTCCTTCTTTCTCTGTCCCTCCCCCGCTCGCGCGCACGCGCGTGTGTGTGTGTGTGTGTGTATGCACGTGCACATGCTCTCTCTCCCTCAAAAATAATGTTTAAAAAAAAAAAAAAACTACTCTAAACCTAGAACCTAGAACTACCTTAAAAAATAAAGCCTAAGGGCACCTGGCTGGCTCAGTCGGTTGTGTCTGACTCTTGGTTTCAGCTCAGATCATGATCTCACAGTTCGCTGGTTCGAGCCCTGCATCGGGCCCTGCAGCTGCCAGCATGGAGCCTGCTTGGGATTCTCTCTCTCTCTCTGTTTCCCACCTCCCACCCCCCCGCTTGTGCTGTCTCTGTCTCTCTCAAAATAAATAAATGTAAAAAAAAAATAATAATAAAGCCTATTAACTTTAAAAAGTCAGATCATGCCATTTCCCTGTTTAGAACTCTCCAGCTGCTTCTATCATATTTTGAAACAAATAATAAATTATAAAAAATAATACAACTCTATGGAGAACAAACTGAGGATTACTGGAGGGGTTGTGGGAGGGGGGATGGGCTAATTGGGTAAGGGGCACTAAGGAATCTACTCCTGAAATCATTGTTGCCCTATATGCTAACTAATTTGGATGTTAATTTAAAAAAAATAAAAAATAAAACAAGTAAAAAAAAAAAAAAAAAAAAGAAGATAATTTTAGCACCAAACCAGGCCTTTGGGATTTTGCTTATTTCAGTTCATTCAATAAACATTCACTGTGTACCTATGTTATAAAAATATTGTGTTGGCTACTTAAATCAGTGAGGGGAAAGTACAAAGATAAATAAAAAATGTACTTTGAGATAAAAATAATAATAATAAAACTCTTCCTCTGGCTGATGAAGCTTCCAAGATGTGGTCCCTTCCTCACTGTCTCCCTTCACTAACCAATACTCCAGCTGCACTGGGTTTCCCTCTGTTCCCCAAACATGCTCAGTTGATTCCCCTGTGAGGGTCTTTGCATTTGCTGTTTCTTTTGTCTAGATGCTCTACCCCTGATGTTCAGATGGCTGGTTTCCTCTTATCATTCGGGACTGGGTTAATATGTCAACTCCTTAGAAGGCTGTTAACAACCAGTCAACTGCTTGCCATAGAACCCTCTTTTACTTCTTTGCATGAATTACTGGCTGATGTTTTTCTTGCATGCGCATTTTTGTCTTTGTTTAGTGTCTGGATCCCCACTAGAACGTAGTTGCCCTGGGAACAGGGGTCTTTTCTCCCTTTTCCATTGCTTTATCCCCAGCTCCTAGAACAGTGCCTGGCATATCAAAGCTGCTCAATAGATACTTGTTGAATGAATGAATGAATGAATGAGCAAACGAATGGATGAATTTGTTGAAACCCACATAGGGTTAGGCCTGAGCTGGCTCCTGGTTCCTGCGGAAGCCATGGCTCATGACCCCTGGCATCTCACAGTTTAATATACGAAGATTTATACTGAACATCCAGAACAAAATATGGAGTGGTTAGCATGGCCATGGAGTCAGATAGTCTGGGTTCAAGTCCTGGCTCTGGTCCATAATAGCTGTGGTCTATAAACCACTCAGAAATGTTCCTAGAGCATATTACATACTTAACAAATGTTAGTCATCGCTTCTCTGAGCCTCAGTTTCCTCAATTTTCAAGCAGGGAAAACAGCACACAGCTTTGCAGAGTTAGAAAGAAGACCAAATACATGTGTATATGTAAAGCACGAACACAGTGGCCAGATGCGTAAGTGGACAATAAATGTTAGTTTCTCTCTTTCCTCATATCCATTACCCATGTGAGCCGCAGAGATGGCCTCCTACCCCCCAGCCGTGGTCAGGGCCCCTCCCTGCTAAACAGTCCTTTACTCTTCCAACGGCCTCTAGCTGAGGTCAAAATTTGGGACACCCCAGGATATTTTAAATTATATTTTTAAGTGTTTCTTATTTTTGAGAGAGAGAGAAAGAGAGAGAGAGAGAATGAGTGGGGGAGGGGCAGAGAGAGAGAAAGGGAGTCACAGAATCCAAAGTAGGTGCCAGGTTCTGAGCTGTCAGCACAGAGCCCAACATGCGGCTCGAACTCACGAGCTGTGAGATCATGACCTGAGCTGATGAAGTCAGACACTTAACCGACTGAGCCACCCAGGTGCCCCCACCCCAGGCTATTTTACCTGCCCCTTTTTCTGCCATTTCTCTAAGTTTTTTGTTTTTTTGTTTTTGGAGACAGAGAGAAAGGTATGGAGAGATAGAGTACGAACAGGGGAGGGGCAGAGAGAGAGGGGGAGAGAGAAAGAATCCCAGGCAGGCTCTGCATTGTCAGAACGAAGCCCCACATGGGGCTCGAACCCACAAACTATGAGATCATGACCTGAGCCGAAGTCAGATGCTCAACTGACTGAACCATCCAGGCGTCCCTCTTTGTAACACTCAGGTTAATAATAAACTAGTCTACAGCCATTTTTGGAGATGGTATCCCTGTCTTGTAGACGCAATGCACTTTCGTATACTAAGGGTTCTGAGAAAGCCTTCAGGAAAGAAATCTGTTTAACCTTGTTCAATCCAGAATTTTCCAAATGAGTTTGACTGTGAAACCCTATTAATATCCCACAGAACATGCTTGTGTTTCCGGAACACCCTTTGCAGTTTCCTGCCTGTACACTCTGCATAGGTTGGTCGTGCTTTCCCACAAAGGCTTCCTCCCCAGCAAAATGGACTAATCCCTGGAGGCCCACATTGGAGCCCTCTCCTCTGTCTGGTAGGGTGAGGCCCTCCTCTGGGCCTCAGCTCGGTGTGCATGCCCCTGCTCTAGCCCTCTCACCCCAGCATGCAGGCGCCCCTCCCAGGCTGCTGGCTCCCACCCCCAACACCCCAGTGTCTGCCTCCCTGCTCCCCTTTCCTCTGCCCTCCAGCCCATTTCCGTCCTCTTATCTGTCCTCTGTTCTTGGAGAAACATCAAAAACACCTCCTCTGAGAACCTCTTTTGTATGCTCCCGTCAAGAAAAATTTCTCTTTTCCTCATGCTCTTAGAGTTAAAGCTCCGGGAGGGTAAGACCCATATTTTTAATTTCTCCATAGTGCTTTGCATTTAGTAGGTGCTCGGCAGGTGCGTGTTTATTCATACCTTCGGTCAGTATGTATGAAACACCTGTTATGCATCTTCTGCTGAGTGTTGGGGATATAATGGGAAACAAGACAGACATGGAAGGCAGTAAGGGAAGTGGGAAAAATCAAGGACTCTGGAACAGACAGCTTGGGTTCCAATCCTGGTTCCACCAGTTTTAGCTGTGCATCCTGGGCAGGTTCCTGGACCTCTCTGGGTTTCAGTTTCCTCACTCTTCAAACAGGAAAGATATAGATCTATCTCAAGGGGTTACTGTGAGGATTGAATGAGATGATAAAGGCAAAGTGCTTAGAATATTACCCAGCACATAGTAAGGCCTGTACGCACGTTGGCTATTATTGTAATACAAGTTTTTTTTTTTGCCTTGCAGAGATTGCTGTCTTCGGGGAAGACAGACACTGAAAAACTAATTATACAAATAACTACCTGTTTCTGAGATGTATCAGGAAGGAAAAGGAAAGTGCACAATGGGGGTATGAAACAGATGGCCCGGACTTGTCCGGAGGGTCAAGGATAGGTCACATCTCACGGGATATGACATCTAAAGCCAAGACCGAGGAAGCGCAGGAGACGCCAGGCCAAGCGGGAATTGAAGGGTGTTGCACGCAGAGGGAAGAGCATGTGCAAAGCCGCAGGAGGGAGCTCGGCATTTTGGAGGGACTCAGAGGAGGGCAGAGCGATGGAAGCGCAGAGAACAGGGGGGCAGAGGTAGAGGTGAGTGTGCAGGGTGGGGCGGGTCACGTGGGCCTTGCGGCTTCATCCGCGGAGGTTGGGAAGCCTTTGGGGGTTTTGATTAGGGCGGTGATCGTAACAAACCGTTCCAGAGACTGGTGGAGAACCCCAGTGGGAGACTAGTCTCTGGTGCTTATGTTGGGGTGTAGGCTGTGGGGAAAGAGATGCATGTGTTAGTGAGCGGTTCGGAGATCAGAGAGCGGTCGAGAAGGCGCGCCCCATCAGACTGGGAGCAGGGGCAGAGAGACGCGGCGCCGATGCGTGTAGATTCTCCATCCGAGCACCTGGAGAAGGGAAAATGGTTCCGCTCACATGCGGAGGGACGTGATGACCCCAGTCTGAGCTGGCGGGCGCAATGGGGTTAATAGTTTAAGGGGAGTAAAAAGAATACGTCGAGCCAAATCGTGGCGTATGAACGATATAAAGGTAGGGGAAGTAATCATAGGCTGAGAAGAGACTTTGGGTTGGGGAGTCTGTTCCTTTGTTTCATGGAAAATAGGCTGCAGATGGAGGTTGTTTGAGTAGAGAGATGTGCCTGGGGAGCTTGGCTGGGGTTTCGGCCCACAGCAGCTCCCAGTAGACTGGGGCTCTTACCAGCCCTGGAAATGGGTGGAGAATCTGGACAGGAACCACAGTGCAGACATGCTCTGGCGTCACTTACGTGATTTCACTCACTCACTCACTCACTCATTCACTCCACAAACATTTGTTGTTTATTTTTCTATCAATGTTCTAGGGCTGAGGCATTTAAAGGATCCAAAACTCCCTTAGCTTCTGCCAGAGGAGACACCTGATAAACACATCAGCGTGTAACGAATCTCAGGTCAACTGCTACGAAGGAAAAGAAAGGAGGGTCCCAGACTGGAAAGTGACAAGAAAGGCTCTCTGAGTCGAGGGGAGAGGCGTTTGAGTCTGTCTGAAGGAGAGGCATCTGAGTTTCAATAAAACCACTGAGAAATCACAGATTGCTGATTTGGAAGTCTATGTAAGGGTACCTTCTTGTTTTTTGTCATCTTTAAATATATATTATTAGATAACTGGCAAGCATATTAAATAACGGACATAAATATTAAATAACTGATGCAAATATGAAAACTTAGTAGAATATGAAGTAAAAGCCTTAAAAATGAACAATGAAATCAATGAAGAAAATTGTAACCAAAAAATTTCAGATCATTCCCAAAGCAGTACCCATCCCTAAGAGGGATGGGTCAGTGTGAAAAGCAGGTGTGCAGAGGCTCCCGGAATCTTTCATGATCCACTTAACATGAAGGAGTGGATCACATGGACACGATATGAGAAAAAAAATTCGATTTTTTTGTAAGCTTGATGCAAATTACTGAACTGACTGGGAGAACCTAAAAGGTGTTGGGGCACCTGGGTGGCTCAGTCGGTTAAGCATCTGACTTCGGCTCAGGTCATGGTCTCGCAGTTCGTGGGTTCGAGCCCCAAGTCAGGCTCCGTGCTGACAACTCGGAGCCCGGAGCCTGCCTCGGATTCTGTGTCTCCCCCTCTCTCTGCCCCTCCCCCTCTCTCTGCCCCTCCCCCTCTCTCTGCCCCTCCCCCTCTCTCTGCCCCTCCCCTGCTCGCACTCTCTATTTCAAAAATAAAGAAACATTGGGGCACCTGGGTGGCTCAGTCGGTTAAGCGGCCGACTTTGGCTCAGGTCATGATCTCACGGTCCGCGAGTTCGAGCCCCGCGTCGGGCTCTGTGCTGACAGCTCAGAGCCCGGAGCCTGTTTCGGATTCTGTGTCTCCCTCCCTCTCTGCCCCGCTCGCACTCTGTCTCTCTTTCAAAAATAAAGAAGCCTTAAAATTTTAAAAAAAAAATAAAGGGTGTGTTGTGCCCCTATGAAAGGACATGGATGGCAAACAGTAATGAGTGTCATCAATGAACAGAGGACTTAGGATTAGACGCTTGCACAAGAAGCCTTCAGGTGTCCCGAAAGAAACTTGACAGAAGTTTTCCTGAGTTTGAGAACAATCCTGAAAATTTACACAACGTGGCTATTTGTGAAACGGGAAGAAACTTTCCTGAATTATCAACACCATTTTTCGTCCATGCTGGAGAATACACCGTGCTGGAGGGAGAAAGCTGAATCGTCTCTTTCTTCTTGGTATGGAAACACAGACATACAAAATCGCTGTCGTGAGTGTGAAGGGGCAACCAAAGAAAATGCAGCCCCAAATGTAGGAAATAGTAAAGGAATGTCAGATGGGCAATTTAAAATAATATTGCGTACTTTTCTGGATTCTGAGACTTTTGAGCTATCGGTCAGCTGTTAAAATTTGATAATCTGTTGTGATTTATTCTCTCATTATGAATACATCTTCTTACACTTAAATTCATTAGCTATTGCTGTCATCCTGCCATAATGCCCCCAAACTCAGTGGCTTGCAACTATAATTATGTATTTATGTAGGTCTGCAGATCTGCTGGGGCCCTTCAGCTCTAGGCTAGAGCAGCTGTGGTCAGATGATCTGTGACAGGCTCAGGGGGACGGCTCAGCTCCAAGGGTCTCAGCTTCCACCTGGGACCAGTGTGCTAACCGAGAAATGTCCTTCTTGTGATGATGGCAAGCAAAGCGGCCTTAGAAATGGCATGCTGTCACTTCCACCCCACTCCATTGGTCAAAGCAAGTCATGTGGCCAAGTCCAGTGTCAAGAACCATGGAAATATATTCTGCCCCTTTAGTGGCCAGACCTGCAAAGTCACAAGGCAGAAATGTATACACAAGGAGAGGTGAAGAATTGGGCCCAATAATGCAATCTCCTATTCAGACTCATTTTATACTTGTCGTTTCATAATCTTTATCTGAAAGAGCTCCTCTCCCCAAAATGTGCAGACCTCAGCCTTCCAAAAAACTTGGACCTCTCCCTGGTGGCTGTGTTCTTTTGATGGTGCCCACAGTAGCTGCAGGGTGACCGCTGTAACAATGCAAGTAACATTCGAACATTCTGCAAGTAAGGGCTTCATTAGTCCTTTAAAATCCTCGATACCACAGAGTCCTGTTGAATTCAAAGTCCATTTACATCATTTTAATCCATTTCATTCATCAATGACAGAAAAGGAAGGGCTGTTAGATTCTTTAAATAAAATTTCAATTGTCATAAGTCCTTAAATGCTGGCAAAAAAAAGTGGTGATAGTAACTTGTAGAGGTAACTATATTTAAATTTTTCGATGGGGTCGCTCATGGGTAGCTCAGTCAGTTAAGCATCTGACTTTGGCTCAGGTCATGATCTCACGGTTTGTGAGGTCAAAGCCCACGTCAGGCTCTGTGCTGACAGCTGGGAGCCTGGAGCCTGCTTTAGGTTCTGTGTGTGTGTGTGTCTCTCTCTCTGTCCCTCCCTTACCCCCCCCCCCCTCAAAAATAAATAAACATTAAAAATATTTTTTAAAGTTTCAATTGGGAATTTTGTGTAGCTGTTGCAAATACAAAATCTGATCTAAAAATTTATGTTCACAGAAGCAAGCTCAAATCTCTGAGTAAAAACCTTGAAAAATTTTTATTTGAAAGGTGTTTACAAATCCAACATTTAGTGTCTTTGCTAACTGTTTTTTCAAGGGGATCCTAGGTGACAGAAATAAATGATCCTAACCCTTGGCTTGTGATACACCGTTAATGTTTGTCCATGTATATTACGCTTGGTTTAGTTATTTGTAGTAACATCACATGTTACCCAAAACCAAAGCCAGAATTTTGGCTATACTCTACGAGTAGCATAAATTCCCTCATCCCATCCTCTGTCTGACCCAGTACCACGTTTTGACTTTCATGGAGCTGGATGCTTCTGCCTTTGTGGGCCTCTTCCTACACACACACACACACACACACATATACGTTTATTATATAACTGCATTGATATAAAGAATATATTTATATTATACATTATGCTTTGACCTTTGCTTCTGATTTAAAGGAAATTTAAACATTTCAACGGGTGCTACAAATATTATGGACTTAAGGCACCGAGTCCACTATGCGCAATGGATAACCCGGCCCTACTCCCCCTAGTGAGGTGCCAATCGCTCTGGATCCTGCGCTCGTCATTCCTTGTTTTCCTTTTTCGTATCATAATTTATTGCAACTATATATGTTCCTTTAAAAAATTATTAAAAAAATTTTTTAACGTTTATTCATTTTTGAGAACAGAGCGTGAGCGGGGGAGGGGCAGAGAGAGAGGGAGACCCAGAGTCTGAAGCAGACTCCAGTCTGAAGCAGACTCCAGGCTCTGATCTGTCAGCACAGAGCCTGACAGGGGGCTCGAACTCACTGACTGTGAGATCACAACCTAAGCCGAAGGAGGACACTCAACCGACTGAGCCACGCAGGCACCCCTAACGAATCATTTTTTAATATTTATTCATTTATTTTGAGAGAGAGAGAGCAGGGGAGGGGTAGATAGAGAGGGAGCAGTGCCCAACATGGAGCTTGATCTCACGAACTGTGGGACCATGACGTGACCATGACTCCAAAACCAGGAGTCAGATGCTTAACCAACTGAGCCACCCAGGCGCCCCTAGAATCCTTTTCATATTAGTCGTTTTTAACTTTACGAAAGGCTATTATATTGCATATAATCTTTTGAGATTTACTTTTCTTGCTGAATGTCAAATTGGTAAGATTAATTTATATTTAAGAATGTCCCTGGAGCTCATTTATTTTGACTGCTGTCTCTTGTATATCATGTGTGAGCATTTCACACTTCATTCACCACTCTTCCATTGATGGGCATTTGAAATGGACATTTCCCAGCATTTCCCACAGGAACAAAAAACTGGAATATTTCAATGGCTCATAGCACTAAGAAGTTCTCATTCTGGGAGGCTGAGGGTCGGCTGTAGCTCTACTGGGAAAGAATCTTTGCCAACAGGGAGACCTGGCAAAGGTGAAGAAGGGATGAACGATTATGAATAAGTAATGCCATTGATCCCAGATGGTTTCCAGGCTTTACTACGTAGATATACGGGTAAAGTTGCTGGGTCATAAGCTCTGTAAATGCTCAGCTTCAGAAGATGATGCCAGACTTTTCCACAGTGGTTTCACCGGTTTACATGCCTGCCAACAATGTGCAGAAGGTCCTAGGGATCCACACCCCTTCCCACACCCGGGATTATCAGACTTTTAACGACTACAAATCGAAGGGATGTAAAATGGTGTTTTGCTGAGGCTTTGATTTGCATTTTCCTGATCCCTAACAATGTTTGGCATCTCTTCACACTGGCTATCTGTGTTTCTTCCTCTCTGAAACATCTTGCTTATAGTCTTTGTCCTCTTTTCTTGGTTGTTGTTATTGTGTTGTTTTTCTTACTGATTTGTAGTTCTTTTTTTTTCTAATTTTTAAAATTTATTTTGAAAGAGTGAGAGAAAGCGAGTAGGGAGGGGCAGCGAGAGAGGGAGAGAGAGAGAGAATCTCAAGCGGGTTCTACACTGTCAGTGCGGAGCCCGATGCAAGGCTGGAACCCACAAACCACAAGATCACGATCTAAGCCGAAAGCACAAGTTGGTCACTTAACCACCTGAGGTACCCGGGTGCTCTTGATTTGTAGTTCTTTATGTATTCTTCATACTATTCCCTTGTGGCTTAGGTTGTTTTGTCCTATCTCATAACTTGCTTTTCACTTCCCTTAAGATGGCTTTCCTTTCTAAGTTCTTAACTTTTTTTTTTAAATTTATTTGTTTTATTAGTTTTCTTTATTGTTGAGGCAGAGAGAGACAGAGCACGAGTGAGGGAGGGGCAGAGAGAGAGGGAGACAGAATCCGAAGCAGGCTCCAGCCTCGGAGCTGTCAGCACAGAGCCCTATGCAGGGCCCAAACTTATGAACCATGAGATCATGACCTGAGCCGAAGTCACACGCTCAACCGCCTGAGCCACCCAGGCGCCCCTAAGTTCTTAACTTTAAGACAGTCAAGTTTTCCAATCTTCTATTTTTTGGTAAATGTTTCTGGGGCCTTATTTCAGAAATCTTTCTCTACCCCAAACTCTAAAAGATATTTGCCTCTATTTCTACTGAGAGTTTTAAAGTCTTCTTTTTGAAGTGTAGGCCCTTAATCCACATAAAGCTATCTCTTTATATGCTGTGAAGTAATTTTTTCCAGGCTCCATTTACTGTACCCTCTTTCTTTATTCACCATGATGTGCCATGTCTGCTTTATCCCGAAGTCCCATATATGTGTGGGTGTGGCTCTGGGTCTCTCTATTCCTTCTTATGGGCCCGTCTGTCCCCATGCAGTACCATACTGCCTTCATAGCATATAGCTTCAGAGGAAGGCCTGATTTCTGATGGGGCAAGTCCTTCTTCCCGGCTCTTCTTGGAAACGTCCAGTAGCACAGCAGGGCACCTGACCTGGGGTGGGAGGGGGGTTGGATAGTCTCCTAAATGGTGAGGGATTCAGAATCCAATCCCCATTGCATCCTAACTCTGCTCCTTCTGGGTGACTGGCCGCAGGCATGTCAATTTCCTTTTTGAGGCTTGGCTTTCTGTGTATAAACTGAGTGTAACGATGCTACCCAAAGATGTTCGGAGGGTCAGATAAAACCACAGGAACCTGGCACCTGTTCATTGGCCCCGAGTGTCTGTGAGATGGAGCCCAGAGATGCTAACTGGCATGTTCAAGGTCACACGACTAGATTGACCGCATGCTGCCTTCTCCACCACCAGAATTCAAAGATAGGTGATTTCTAACTAAGTCAGTCTTCTCAGTTTCTTTCTTCTGTTCTCCTACCCTGCCCCCCACAAAAAAATCCATTTCTAAAAGCTCATGGCACACCGTAGTTCCCAATGACCCCATCTGCTTTGGCTCTTTCTTATCTGATGGGAACAGAGTGAACTGGATAAGCGTCTCTCTAACAATGTTGGAGAGGAAGCCAGGTTTATTTAAAATCCAACTTTTTATGGCCCTGTTACCATTGGCTGAGCCATGGCTCAGTGCATCCAAAAGCAACCAGGTCTGGGCGTGGCTTCCAGGAGGATCCCTGGGCTGGCAGCAAAGCACCCCTGGAATTTGGGAATCAGGAATCATGGAAATCACAATGGCCTTGAGGGTTAATCACTAAAACCAGTCCTTGAGACAAGGCCCTTGTCTGTGTTCTCCCTCTGTCTCTCTTGATCTCACCACAGCCCCACTCTGCTTCATGGCCTATGCTCATGAATGAATGAACATAAAGAAATGCAGAACCACCTGGAAGAGACAGTTTGACCTCATTCCAAAGACACTAACACAGCCAGAGAAAAGGTGTGCAGCTCACCAGCCGATTTGGTGAAGTCTTACGAAGAGAAAGCGTTCAGAAGAGAGTATGAGCGTATTAAAAGTTGCAAGAATTAAAGTGTGTAACTGACTCAGAAACTGATGGAGAGATCAATGGAAGGGAATAGAATCCACAGACAGACCTAGACATATAGGAAATTTGGTACACGATAAAGGTGGCATTTCACATATGTGACAGGATATTACACATTTAAGGGCAAATGATGGACCATCTGGGAAAAAAAATCCAGCTGTGCCCCTAACTCATAGCATAGACTAAAATAAATTCCAGGTGCATCCAAAATGTGTAAATGAAAACCAAAACAATAATAGAAGAAACTATCAGAGAATATTTGTTCTTTGGAATCACAGAGCAGAGAAATTCTTTCCACGACGTGACACAAATCCCAGAAGTTATCAAGAAAAAGATGGACAGAAAGAAAAAAAAAAAAAAAAAAAAAAGAAAAGAAAAAAGGGGCGCCTGGGTGGCGCAGTCGGTTAAGCGTCCGACTTCAGCCAGGTCACGATCTCACGGTCCGTGAGTTCGAGCCCCGCGTCGGGCTCTGGGCTGATGGCTCAGAGCCTGGAGCCTGTTTCCGATTCTGTGTCTCCCTCTCTCTCTGCCCCTCCCCCGTTCATGCTCTGTCTCTCTCTGTCCCAAAAATAAATAAACGTGGAAAAAAAAAAAAAAAAGAAAAAAGAAAAAGATGGACAGATCTGACCGCATAAATATTTTTTAACTTCTATAGGGGGAAAAAGCATACACAAAGCAAATGACACACTAAACTGAAGAAAATAATTGATTCCTTTCCATATGACTGATGAGGACTAAGAAGGTGATACTCAAAGAACTCTTATAAACCAAAATTTTTTAAAAGTACAAAGGATGGGGCACCTGGGTGGCTCAGTTGGCTAGGCATCAGACTTCGGCTTAGGTCATGATCTCACAGTTCGTGGGTTCAAGCCCCGCGTTGGGCTCTGTGCTGACAGCTCAGAGCCTGGAGCCTGCTTGGGATTCTGTGTCTCCCTCTCTCTGCTCCTGTCCTGCTCACGCTCTGTCTCTCTCAAAAATAAAATAGACATTAAAAAAATTTTTTTAAGTACAAAGGAAGAAAAGTGAGAAAGAAAAAGATGAGTAAGAAAAATAGGCACATAACACGAGAAAATACAGTTTACAGAAAATGACATTCAAGTGGCCAAAAAAAACCCACACGAAGTGATGCTTGAATCCACACACACAAAAAACTGATCCAAATGAAAACAACGTGATGATATTTTTCATGTATCAGATTGGCAAAAATGAAAGGGTACCCAGTGTTGAGGCACAGTGTCTGTAGTTCCTCTCCTAAAATGCAAACGGACACATTATTTTGGAGAGAAATTTATCAATTTCTTTTTTTTTTTAAGTTCTTGTTTATTTACTTATTCTGAGAGACAGAAAGGCAGGGCAGGGGCAGAAAGAGGGAGAGAGAGAATCCCGCAGCCTCCGCACTTTCAGCCCAGAGTCCGATGCGGGGCTTGACCTCAGGAACTGTGAGATCATGACCTGAGCAGAAATCAAGAGTTGGATGCTTAACCGACTGAGCCACCCAGGTACCCCAGAAATTCATCAATTTCTATCAAGACTTTATATTTATATTATGACTTTGATCTAGTTAACTCTGTCTTTGAGAATTTCTTTTAAAGAAACACTGGCAAGAGGGAGCAAAGAACAGGATGCTCTTTGCAGCATTGTTTGTAATAACCAAAGACTGGAAATGCATATGTATCAGCAGAGGATTGAGGAATTTATGGTATGTCCATATTGTATAGCTGGTAAAGAATGAGAGAGACCTATCTACTTGTGCCAATGTGGAAAGAGGCCCACAACCTAGTTTTCTATTTAAAAAAAAATTTTTTTTTTACATTTTTTATTTTTGAGAGACAGAGCGAGACAGAGCACAAGTGGGGGAGGGGCAGAAAGAGAGGGAGACACAGAATCTGAAACAGGCTCCAGGCTCTGAGCTGTCAGCACAGAGCCCAAAGCGGGGCTCAAACTCACGAACCGTGAGATCATGACTGAGCCACCCAGGCGCCCCTTAGTTTTCTATTTTGGAAAAAAACAAGCTGAGGGTCTCCTGGCTGGCTCAGTTGGTGGAGTGTGTGCCTGTTGACCTCAGGGTTGTGGGTTCGAGCCCCACGTTGAGCATAGAGATTACTTACAAATAAAATCTTGAGGTTCCTGGGTAGCTCAGTCAGGTGGCTCAGCGTGCACTCTTTCTTTCTCTCTCTCTCTCAAAATAAATAAATTTAAAAAATAAAATCTTAAAAAAAATCTCAAGTTGAATAGCATATTATTACCTATATGTGTAATATTCTCATACAGATAATATATTATAACATGTGTATTCAAATGCTGTAACTTTTTAAATTTACATTTTTATTTTTTATTACAAAACTTCTTAATGTTTATTTATTTTTGAGAGAGCACAAGTGGGGGAGCAGAGAGAGGGTGACAGAGGATCTAAAGCGGGCCCTGCGCTGACAGGCTGACAGCAGCGAGCCTGATGGGGGACTCGAACTCACGAACCGCAAGATCATGACCTGAGCCAAAGTTGGACGCTCAAACGACTGAGCCGCCCAGGTGCCCCTTAATTTATGTTTTTAAAATGATCTCTCACTCTCTCCATACACATTTGTATAAAACAGACACACATATGTATGTATATAATTATACATAATTATATGTGATTGCATAGATCTGAAAATATACACACCAAAATGTTAATGATTTAGACAACAAAAGTTGAAATGCACATTTTCTATGTCACTTAAAATTTTTTCAGCGAGCACACAATACTTTCACAGCAATGTTAAAAAACAATCTTATTAAAAATAGTTAAACTGACATTTTGGCCTAATATATCATTGTTTGTGAGTTGGTTACTAAACGTCTGCCTCTGAGGACACACTCCCAATCTGCTAACAAGTAGGGCTTTCTGCTGGGTCCTGTTTCCTTCTCCTGGCTTTAGAGACTTCCCACCAAGAACCCTGGCTTCCTTCTGGAGCTAGAATTTGCAAGGACTGCCCTTTATCCTGAGAGAGCCAGAGAAGCCACTTGTGTTCGCCCAGGACTCGCTGGGGCACAGTAAATGCAGCCCAAGTACACATCCTTAGCATTAAGGCAAAAGAACCCGTAGCAATTCAGTTCCTTTGTTGGGTCAGCCTTTCCCAGAGCTGGTAATAGCAGCAGGCTCCCCTTCCCACCCCGGCCTGGGAGCTGCCCCAGGGCAGATACTAGTCCCACTGTTGTCTGTATTCCTAGGAGCCAGCACAGAAAAGGTAACTTGACCTATTGTATTAACACATACATTAAGGAGGACTTGCCCACCGGGCAGGTGGTGACGCCTGGCTATCAATGGGCCTGTGCAAGTGAGAAAAGATGTTAGCAGAGTGCGTCCACCTCCCTTTCTGCCTCTGCTGCCTCCATGGCACCCGTGAAAAAGCTTGTGGTGCAGAGGGCAAAGAAAAGAAACAAAGTTTACCCTGGACTGCACCCACCCTGGAGAAGACGGAATCGTGGATGCGGCCAATTTTAAGGAGTTTCTTCAAGAGAGAATCAAAGCGAACGGCGAAGCTGGGAATCTTAGTGGAGGGGTTGTCACCACTGAAAGGAGCAGGAGCAAGATTACTGTCACTTCTGATTTGACCTTGAGCAGGTGGTTAAAGGGTGTGGAGAGGTGCACACTTCAGTTAGTGACTATTTTACTTCAAAAAGTGTGACCGTTTTACCTGGTGCTTTTCTCGGAGATTCAGGTATAGAAATGTTGGGACTTCTACTCCCTGGGAGCAAAACCGGTGACTTCTTTGAGGTTCTCTTCTTGTAGGAACACGGCAGGGTCGATAAAAATGCAGGGTTCTGGGGCATTTGCTTCACCTTTTGATTACAAAGTACTTGATGCACTTCGTAATTTGCATACCATGCAATTACTGTGTATGGTAATCCGTTTTTCTTCCTGTAGAAACAAAATGTCCTTTTCTGCCGCTGCGGATTCTCTTCCGGAAAGAATTTGGAGAGCGCTTGTGGAAGTCCCAGGTTTTAAAAGTAAAAGTGCACACAAATGAATTTGTAAATAAAAACTGTTTCCGCAACAACAAAACAACAAAAAGAAAAAGGAAAGATGTTAACAGCCAGCCATCAATGGCAGGAAGGCACGAGGGACAGAGGGCAGATACAGCAGGTCAGATTACCAAAGGGAGAAAGGGAGGAGGCAGCCAGCGCCCCCTAAACATCTCGGGCAGTGCTAGTGGGGGATGGTGCTTGCCCATGGTAGGAGCAGAGGGCAGAGTGGCAGGTGGGGGTGGAGTGGGAAGTGGGTTAGACAATACTGTATTCTGTCCAGAAAGCCAGCGGACGAGGAGATAGCTCACGACAACTGCCCCAAACCCCTCTTTGTGGTGGAGACGGCTTAGGAAAAGCACATGCCATAGCCCACGCGCAGTTGAGAGGCAGATACGAAGTACCTGTTTGCGTTGGCATCCCCCGTGCCTCGGGCCTGGCACAGAGCAGGGACTAAGAGGCTGCTGGAGGAGGAAGGAGGCTAGGGAGGGCGGCAGAGATGGGGGCCGAGATAGGCAGCGGAGACGAGGGGCCAGGGCAATGGCCCAGGAGCCAGCGAGCTCTTCTCTAGTTTCATGCTCTCAGCCAGTGCTTTGAGGGGGTCCTGGAAGGCTGCCTCCACTCCGCTGCCCCTCCTTGGGCTTCCGTATTCTTACCTATACAGGGGGTGTTGGGAGGGAGCAGGAATGTTGGACTAGCTCAGTGATTCTGGCCTGGAGTCCCAGAACCCTAGGGAACTCTCAGGATGGAAATGGGTACCATGAGCTATTTTAGCATCTCTCAGTGCATAGCAGGAATTGTGCATTTGCTCAGGAAAGGCTGTATGTGCTGACAGGCCAGGGGTCTTTCTTTGGGCCTGGAACTCCATTCCTCCCAAGGAACAGGAAAGCATTTGGATCCAGCCCGCCCTACAGGAGGACTGACCCGGGTTAGAGCATCTCTTGTTGCGCCTTTGGCCAAGTCAGCCTCTTCTGAGCTTTAGTTTCCTCTTTGGTGAAATGGGGGTGATAACAGGACCCCACTCAGAGGCTTATGGTGGCCATGGGGTGAGTTAGCACAGGTAAGGCACTTGGCACTGAGCCTGGCCCGGAGTGAGCCCTCGGCAAATGGTAGTTACTATCATTATTAATTCAGGGTAGGAAGTCTGGACATCTCATGCTAATCAGAAACTCGGATAGGAGCTATATATATTGATTAATAAATAGTAGGAAATGAGTGAATTATTAATTATTTAGAGCAGCTTTTTGGAAGAGAGCATCTTTCAAAACATGAGACCCCCCTGGAGAGAAATCAGGACCGTACATGGGGGGGACAAAGATTGAGCCTCTTTGTGTAAGTCCCCTTCCTGCTGGAGTTGAATAAGAGGCTCAGCCTTCCGTCTTATGAGCCTTGGTACAATTACTTGTTCTCTCTGCTTGGAATGCCTTTCTCTCCCCCACTCTGCCTGGCTGACTCTGTCTATGACTCCCTATGACACCTCCTCCAGGAAGCCTCTCTTGGCCTTTTTCCTTCCTGAGTTGGGGTCCTTCCGCAGCACACTGGCCTCACTCCTTTGAGGTCACCCATTACAATGTGCAGTGCTTTCTTAGACCGGTGATTCGCAACCTTGACCATGTACCAGAATCAAATTAAGGGCTTCTTAAAACAGATTGTGGGGCCCCCACCCCTAATGTCTGGTTGTGTGGGTCCGGAGTGGGCCCCAAGAAGCTGCATTTCTCACACGTTCTCAGCAGTTGCTGATGCTGCTGGTCCCGGGGATCAGACGTTGGGAACCTCTGGTTTAGATCAAGCACTCTAAGACACCAAGGATCTTACCGGTTTATTCCACAGCACCTCCAGTCCAAGCAGCCAGCACCTCGGTGTCGGTTATTGCATAGAGGAGAAAGCCAAACAGCAAGATGATATACAGAAGATTTCCCAAGGTTTTGTGTGCTGACAGCCATACAGCAGCGGTGACCCGGCTGGAAGCTCTCACCAGCCTGAGGGCTGCAGGTGAGGTGCCCACAAACGGGGCAGCAAAGGAAGAAGGCCGGTGTCCTGGGTCATGGCGCCCTCTGGTGCCCACAGCTCAGCTCTGCGCCTGGAGCCGTGAGTGGTCGGGTGACAGAAGGGACGGGTTTTCCCCTCTCGACCTTGTTCATGCCACCACCAGAGGTAACCTGCTGAAACCCAGCTCTGACCGTACTCTCTTTTGTCTTCCTCCGAGTTAAACCCTCCCACCCATATCTATGCATAGTTTTCTGGATGAAGCTAAACTTTCAAGGTCCTCTGCTGCCTGGTCCCCCTTCTCCTGCCTCTTGTTCCTCAGTACCCTCTTGCTTTCCTCAGGAACCCTCTGTTTTATCCACACAGACAGGCCATGGACTTTCTGCCTTTCCAAATGCTAGTCCTCCTAATGGGAGCGCAACCTACTTTCTCCTCCTGAGAAACTTACTCTTTCTTTAATGTCAAATGTGGCCTCTTCCGTGAAGCCCTCCTGGACTCTCCCAGACAGAAGTGATTGTATAGCCCTGCGCATAGGCCACTGTAGAGACCCCCATAGTGCACTTTAAGTACCTGTGTTGTGTCTGGCTTCTTCTTAAGACTGTGAGCTTCTTCGGGTCCTGACTTAGCTTTGGTGTCTCAATAAATGCTTATGGAATCTAAAAGGTTCTTTTCCTCTCTCTCTCTCTCTCTCTCTCACACACACACACAGCTCCAATGCTCTCTCAAACCTCCCCTTTCAAAGCTGAAAATCACTTTCTAATTCCTAAGGTTGCATAGATCCTTAGATATAATTCGTTCATTAATGCAATCAGCAAATATATTTGAAGTCTTCCTTCCTTCAGGCATTAACCCTATGGCAGGGGATACAGAGGGAAATAAAGACAAAGTTCCTAGCCTCAGAGCTTACATTTTAGTGGAGGAGAAAGACAAGAAACAAGATATATACTGTTTGTTAGAGATAAGTGTTACAAAGAAAAGTAGGGTAAGAGACAGAAACTGATGGAGGGGGTCTATTTTAGGCAGTGAGGTTAAGGAAAGTCTCACTGATGAGAGGGTATTTGAGCAAAGACCTGAGCAAAGTGAATCTCTGAACCTGCACACGTCTGGGAGAAGGCATTCCTGATGGCGTGCAAAGGTCGTGTGGGAGGAGCAGCGTCTCCAGTCAGGAAATCCAGAAACAGATTTGAGATGCAGATTCATGTGACTTATTAAGTGCTCCCTTAGCAGTGGGCGGCAAGGGCATGGGGGAGGCAAGGTAGGGAAGAGGAGTCCAAGCAAAGATGTGACTTCAGGCAGAATGCGACCGAGGGGGTGCTCAGCCTGATCCCATAGGGAGCTCTGGTGCATGAGTTATGCCTTAGAGTTTGTTCCAACCTCAGGCCAGGTTGCTGAGACTTTCATACCCTTGGTTTGGGGTCACCTCAGGGAGCTGTGAACGCTCAGACACTTCATGTGGGCAAAGTGGACGCCAGGAGCCTCCAGGCAGCCCTGCCCTGCGAAAGAGCCATGGAAACTGGGTGTTGAAAACAAAAGCATACACAAAGCTGGAGAACACACACAATGCGGGAAAAGGGGGTATCCGAAGCAATCTAACATTATCCAGCACTGACATTATCTGTTATAATCAATGAGGCTGAAGTCAAGGGGAGGAGTCAAGGGGAAGAATTGTGAAATGAGATCCAGGAGTTGGCTAAGGCCAGATTAGGTAAACCAACATCTGATTTTGCTTCAAAGAGGCAAAGTGCCACGCTAAAAATCTACATTTCCCCACCTTCCTTGCATGTAAGGGTAGCCAATTCTGGACACTGAGATCTAAGTAGAAGTCAGCTGGAGGCTTCTGAGAATGCACTGATTTCCTGATGGAGGCACCACCTCTTCCACCTGGCTGCTCCCTTCTTCTTACCTGGAATGGGAACCTGATAGTGGAGGTAAAGCAGCCATCTTGTAACCATGAGGTCACAATGAGGCAAATGTGATAGTAAAAGCTTCACGCTAAGGATAGTGGAACAGAAAGGCAGAAGGGGCCTGTAGTGTGATGTTTCGGCACAGCTGCACAGCCTGAAATGCCCATCTCCAAACTTTTTGGGGGGTGAGGATAATAAATCCCTATTGGATGAAGTCATTGGCTTTCTATTACATGCAGCTAAGCATCATCCCTAAGTGATAATGCCTCCAAACCGTCTACAGGTCTACATACTATGAAAGCAATTCTCAGACTTAATGCAATCCCTTACAAAATACCAATAGCAGTTTTCGCAGAACTAGAACAAATAATCCTCAAATTTGTATGGAACCACAAAACACCCCGAACAGCCAAAGCAATCTTGAAAAAGAAGAACAAAACGGGAGGTATCACAGCCTCCTACCTTCTGTGAGAGCGCCTGTTCCCACCCAAGCGTGGCGGATGTCGTAAAGCTTTCTCAGGCTTGCTGATCTTCCGTGGGGCTAATTCTACCGTGTTGTATTGTGCATTTATTTAGTGATGAGTGGGGCTGAGTGTTTTTACACGTTTCGTGGATATTTATGTTTACGTGAACTGCATGTTTCTGTGCTTTGCCTGTTTTCATTTGGGGACCCAAAAGAATTCCCCGTGGGCAGTGGCATTTGAAAGGTTCTGAGAATTCCCGTAGTGTTAAAGCTGCAGCTTAACTTCAGCACCGCATCCTCCAAAACTATTTGACCACAGAACAGGTTTAGCCTTGGGATCCCTTTTGCTATTAGGACAGAGCTTTGTAACTGGTGTGCCATGAAGGAGCGTGGGCATGTTGATCTGTTCAACCACTCAGAAAGTTACTGCAGCTGAAAATATATCCGAGCACTATCAGATAGTTCCCTCTGTAATTGGTAATAATTATTTTTGTGGCCGAGATTTTATGCCAAGTACCTGCCGCCAGGAAGTTTCTGTCGGGGACATGCTGTGCCACACCCCCGGAGGTACACAGCAACTCATCTCAGCTCGGCTGATTATCACCATCGTCATGGTTTGCTTAGCACCTATAATTTTCTTTATTTTGCGAGCACCTATACAATAGTGACATTTCTTTAATTTTCTTATTTTTCACATTTTGCTAATGTAGAAGTATGGATATCATTATTCATCGATTCTTTAAAATTTTTTTTTTAATATTTATTCGTTTTGGAGAGAGAGACAGACAGAGCATGAGCAGGGGGAGGGGCAGAGAGCGAGACAGACACAGAATCCGAAGCAGACACCAGGCTCTGAGCTGTCAGCACAGACCCCGACGCGGGACTCGAACCCACAGACTGTGAGATCATGACCTGAGCTGAAGTCAGACGCTTAACCAACTTGAGCCACCCAGGTGCTCGGATATTATTATTATTTAACTGTGTTTCCATATCAAAATATCACGTATCATGTTAATTTTCTCACTGGTCCTTTCTTGGCTGAGTGACTGACTATTGATTTTTAACGCTCATGTTTAACACAGTTTGATTCTTGATGGAATTTCAGAATGAATTGTTGTTAGCTTTTAAAATTGAGAAAATGCTTCTGCGGGGCGCCTGAGTGGCTCAGTCGGTTAAACATCTGACTCTTGATTTCGGCTCAGCTCATGATCTCATGGTTTGTGGAATCGAGCCCCGAGTTGGGCTCCATGGTGACAGGGTGGAGCCTCCTTAAGATTCTCTCTCTCTCTCTCTCTCTCTCTCTCTCTCTCTCAAAATAAATAAACATTTAAAGCTATCTTCTAAAAAAATAAAATAAAAACAAGAAAATGCTTCTAAAGTTAAACATACCTGCTCGGACCCTGCGCTTCTAGCCCTCGATATTGAGTTACCCACTGGCAGGGAGAACATGTGTCCACAAAAAGACGCGCCCAAGTATGTTTGGAGCAGCTCTTTTCATGAGAGCCACAAACTGGAAACAACCCAAATGTTCATCAGCAGACGAATGGATAAATTCTGATATACCCATACAGCAAGGATGAATTTCTCAAATGCGATGCCAAGTGAAAGAGACAGATAAAAGCACACACTGTATGCTTCCATTTATATAAAGTCCTCAGATGGGCACATGTAATCTATGCTGATAGAAATCAGATGAGTGGCTACCGGGGAAGGGATGAGGCTACTTTCTGGGAGGATGGAAATTGTCTCTCTCTGGATCTGGCACACAGAAACGGAAAAATACACCTGCGGCCGCTGCAGGACTGTATACTTCACATACCTCGCTGTACGTATTTTAGCTCAACACAAATAATGTAAAATAAACGAGAAAAATTTTATGTCTAGAAATGAAAGTAATTGTAAAAAATCCATGAGTTAAGAGTCTAAGACTTGATGGCGCCAGAAAATTGATTTTCAAAATATTTTCATCATACCTGACTCTGAGTAATATCTGGATGTTGTGAATTTTCGGAATTTGAATTACCAAGTTAAGTGAAAAGCAGCATTTTAGTGCCTCCTATTTTGCCTACTGAATTCTTTTAAAAAAAAATGTAGTGCAGTAAGAGACTCTTAAAAACTGAGAATAAACTGAGGGTGATGGGGGTGGGTGGGAGGGAGGGGAAAGTGGGTGATGGGTATTGAGGAGGGCACCTGTTGGGATGACCACTAGGTGTTGTATGGAAACCAATTTGACAATAAATTTCATATTAAAAAAATGTAATGCGGGGCGCCTGGGTGGCTCAGTCGGTTAAGCAGCCGACTTCGGCTCAGGTCATGATCTCGCGGTCTGTGAGTTTGAGCCCCGCGTCGGGCTCTGTGCGGACAGCTCGGAGCCTGGAGCCTGTTTCAGATTCTGTGTCTCCCTCTCTCTGACCCTCCCTCGTTCATGCTCTGTCTGTCTCAAAAATAAATAAACATTAAAAAAAAAAATTAAAAAAAAATTAATGCAATGTGTCTAAAACATTCTTAGAGATGCAGAAGACATAGGCATAAAGGCCTAGAGTAACCTTAACCACCTTTGATTTAAATAGATGTAGGGGCGCCTGGGTGGCTCAGTCGGTTAAGTGTCCGACTTCAGCTCAGGTCACGATCTCATGGTCCGTGAGTTCGAGCCTGGCGTCGGGCTCTGGGCTGATGGCTCAGAGCCTAGAGCCTGCTTCCGATTCTGTGTCTCCCTCTCTCTCTGCCCCTCCCCCATTTGTGCTCTGTCTCTCTCAGTCTCAAAAATAAATAAACATTAAAAAAAATTTTTTTAAAAATAAATAGATGTAAATAGGTGTCATTTTTATGTCCATCATAATGGACAAGTTTTTAATTAAAACTGGGATGCCATCAGAAACACTAAACACAGTATGTTTGTCATTCAACAGTCAATAAATATACCAAGATAATCTCCCCTTTGAACTGTCAGCGCAGAGCCTGACGCGGGGCTCAAACTCACGAGCTGTGAGATCATGACCTGAACCGAAACCAAGCGTCACTTGGTCCAAGAGTCACAAGAGTCACACTTAACCGACTAAGCCACCCAGGCACCCCCGGGGCCTTCCAGTTTTATCCCTTGGCCCAGAAGTCTTATGTCCCGGAAAAGCCATCATGTGATGCAAGGCGGCCAGGTCATTCCTACATATATCTAACGGCAAACCGTTCAACTATTGCAGGAAAATAAGTGATTTTGGCAAATGTCTGTCATTCCAAAGCAAGAAACAAAGTCCTCTTGTAAGGACCGTCACAACACTTTCAGGCAGAGCTCACGAAACCAGTTGCGAGGTCCTGCACTTAATAGCCAAAGTCAACACATCTCACCCATGTGCAGAATCACTCATTTCACCTGTCCACGTGAAAGTTATCAATACTGAGTTTGCAGCTGAAGAAGCAAATAGAGGTTTGGGTTCCATCGGTGAAGCCCCTGGCTTTTGGGGAGGAGCCAACGCTCACCAAGGATACCATAGGAAACATTGTTTATATCACCAACGGCTTTGACAGGAATGATGTATTTGAGAAACACGCATTGACTCAGATATGACCAGGCAGCTTTAAGGAAACAAGGTTGACTTTATGGAGCCAAGGAAGGCCCCTGGAAATGTTGGCCTGATACCTGCTTGTGGAGTTCCCAACAGCCTTATCAGACCCCACTAACAAACTCACGAGCTATCTCTGCAAAAGCTTGGACTCGAGGTCAACTAATATGGTCCCAGCCTGTGAACGAACAAGGCCCTGCATTTCTTACCTGAGACAAGCCTAAGACCCCATCCAGGTTATACCAGCTCTTGGAGCTTGCCCGTAGGCCCTTCTCCTTGTCCAAAGATAACCTCCTGACATCGGGGACTACATTTTGCCTCATTCTGATGTTAGGTCTTTACCCCAAAGTAAATATGGAAATTAGATGTTACACACGTGTTTGCTCAGTGTGCATGCCACATCTTTCCTCATGAATTATCATACATTTCCCTGCCCTTTTATCAAGATGTATGTAGAGGGTTATTTGGATTTTCTTCTCTTGTCAATTGAAGGCTATTCCAGTGTTACATTGGTTCCTTCAAATTGTACTTATTAACATCCAAAAAACAAAAAAACAGAAAACCTTTTTTACTGTCCAAAAAACAAAAAAAAGAAAAAAAAAGAAGCAAATAGAAAAGTTGCCTCTTCCAGACAATCTCGCGAACACACTGAAAACATCTCAGGAGATGTAGAACCAGAGCTAACCCAGCTCAAGATACCTTGCGTAGCAGAGTGCCGAACCCTCGGTCATCAGTAACAGTGGTCAGCTAGACGCAGCAGCAAGAATTCTAGAACCCAGGGAGGAGGAAGGAGTCAGAGGAAAGTAAGCCCCTTGGGTGGTGGTCTCCTGGAGTGACTCAGTAACGAGATGCAGAAGCTGACTTCCCAAGTTCATCCCTCAAATCCTGAGACTTGAGAAGCACATTCCTTCATTCACAGAAAGCTCTCATCTGTAAAGATCTGAACTGCACAAGGAACGATGTGATCAAAATGATAAATTAAAACCCACGCCGGTCAGCCCTGTGCGTTTTCAGCCTCATGTGAGGAAATAGCGCAATAAAACGACTCTGCTATTTTATATAGAAATGCGGTGGCTCCCCAAAGAAGAGTTCTGTGGAGGGTTTGTGCACTTAAAAAAAAAACAATAAGAATAAAATGTAAAACTTGTGAACCAGTCTCACTTTGCAATTTTTTTTTGAAGGATTGTAATTGCCTTCAAAATCTGACTTACTGAATTGGTATTTTGAGCCTCCGAATGAACTTGATCAAAAATCGTGAGAACTGGGGCATCTGGGTGACTCGGTTAAGCATCCGATTCTTGATTTCAGCTCAGGTCACGATCTCATGGTTCGTGACATTGACCGCATGTTGGGCTCTGCCATGACAGCATGGAGCCTGCTTGGGATTCCCTCTCTCCCGCTCTTTCTCTGTCCCTCCCCTGCTCACGGGCATGCTCTCTTTCTCTCAATAAACAAACAAACAAGCAAGGCAAACAAACTTTTAAAAAGTTGTGAGAATTATGTGAAAGTCTATTTATGCAGTAATGGGTTAACTCAGCAGGCCTAGGTTGCCCAAACTCTGGACATTTCAAAGATATTCAGGACTAGGCCTTGACCGGCTTCTGGAAGATGACCTCTGAGCCCTTGGGTCATGGACCATGCTGTGTCAGTTTAATGTTAGGGGACCTGGAGATGGAGTGAGTGACTAAGGCCAGTCATGTGGGTGCTGTGTCTCTAAGTGACTTAACCTGAATTAAAAACCCCGGACACCAAGGCGAGCTGGGCTTCCCTGTGTTCACATATCGCTGCTGGGAGAATTAGGGCCTCTCTGGGTGACTCCATCATAGGAGGACAACTGGAAGCTTGTGCCTTGTTTCTTCTGGACTTTTTCACCCAAGCGCCTTTTCCTCTCACTGATTACAGATTAAAATCTGTAGCCTTTCCCTGTAATACCATGAATATACCAGCTTTTCGGAGTTCTACGATTCTCCTAGCAAATCAGAACCTAGGCAAGTCTTGGGATCCTCCCCCTACCCCCCCCCACCCCCCGTAATAATACATGTTAACAACACTTATGGATTCCGAGAAAAAAATTTACTTGTGGAGAAGTGAAATTATCAGTGAACTAAGTCGGAATTATGATTTAAACCCTAAAGAGGAATTATGAAGACTGATCGAGCAATGTCTGTGTATGTTGGAAGAAAATTTCATCATAATTTAAAAGTACTTGACTTGGGAAAAGTACTATTGTATTCTAAAGCCCTTTATATTATTACAGGAAATTTCAGCATTGCATTTTGTCAATGAAAGAAAAAGCAGAACTGTTAGCTTTTGAGAACAATTGCCTCGTTAAATTCAAAGGACCCTAATTCTATTAAGAACAAGAAAGGAGTTTCTGACAATTGGAAGGGAAAACGTGATAGATATTGCTGTCATTTACAGTATCTACTCGTGAAATGTTTCTTGTCAATGGCGATGACCATGAATTTGAAGGGAGCATAATTGGAAAAGCATAATCAGGAATTTTGTGGCCATTTCAAATAGAGAATCTGGTATAAAATGTTCATGAGACCAAGCTGATTTCCTATCAGAAATTTGTAAAGATGGTATTTGGAAGCTTTATTCTAATTCAATATTTACTATTTTCCTAAATACTTTGTATTTTCTTTTCTTTGATAATTATGTGCTATAAATAAAATGTAATTAGTATTTTCACCAAATTCTATATAGACAGCCCCAAATCTTGAGTATACTTAATATGCCATATAAATACTGTCATTTCCTACATGTCCCACAACGTGGAAAACGTTTGGGAAGCACTGAGTAAGAGAGTTTGATTATCGTGAAAAGATTCAAATTATGGAGGCTTAAAATTACAGAATTGTATTGTCCTGTTAGGTAACAGTCCAAACACAAGCAGCCGGGGATGATATGTGCTCTCCTTGGGTCACTTGATGACCATCATGCCAGCCATCATTGTTGCATTCAGTGGGGGGTGTTAGTGATCTCCTTACCTGTCCCGTCCCTCTACTGACCACAGGCTTTCAGGGCAGGGAGCATCTCTCATTAGATGAAACATCTTGGAGCTAGACAGACAGGGGTTCCCCATGTCTGCTGATTTCAAGCTGGGGACTCAGGCAGGGACTTATCTTTCAAAGCCTCAGTTTTCTCATCTGTAAAGTGGAAAGAAGAGAACAAACGTCAAAGGGCTTCGGGGAGAATTAAATGAGGAAGGCAGGTAAAGCCCTCGGTATTGCATCTGGCAGAGAGGATGTGCTGAGGGGTGAGGATTTGTCTGTGCTCCCGGTACCTAGCACGGAGCCTCAAGCAGGTGGGCCTCCTTCAGCGTTGGCTGAGACGGACAGGACTGGAATGGGCTGTGGCCAGCACATCCAGTCTGTCCTCCATGCACAGAGGCTCTGGCCGCCACAGAGAGCCCTAGGTGAAGATTTTCAGGAATGGATGATACAGTCAGAAGTCAGGGTAACGTGGGGCTCAGCACATGGACAGGGTTATGACGGCATGTGCATTTGCCTTTTTTACATTAAAAAACATTTTTTTTAATGTTTATTTACTTTTTGGACGGAGAGAGAGACAGAGCGTGAACATGGGCGGGGCAGAGAGAGAATGAGACACGGGATCCGAAGCGGGCTCCAGGCTCTGAGCTGTCAGCACGGAGCCCGACGTGGGGCTCGAACTCACAGACCGGGAGATCATGACCTGAGCTGAAGTCGGACGCTCAACCAACTGAACCACCCAGGTGCCCCGAGAGAGAGAGAAAGAGACCATCTTAAGCAGGTTCGGCATTGTCAGCATTGAGCCCGACGCAGGGCTTGAACTCACAAAGCGTGAGATCACGACCTGAGTCGAAGTCGGACGCCTAACCAACTGAGCCACCCAGGCACCCCATCCTTTGTCACATTTTAGAGAAAAATCCCTGGGTGGACCCTAGATTTGGCCTGGGATGCGGATGAAATGTTACCAGAAGTGGGCAGTGGCAAAGAGAAGGCCGTGGTCATCCTCTAGGGCTTTGGTGGTAGCCAGGCTGTGCCGAATGTCTGGTTATCCCCCAGATCTATTCTCTGCTTCTTCCTTAGTCGTTAGAGCTGGGGTCACCCTGCTAGAGACTACATTTCCCAGTCAACACGTGGCCCTCCGGAGTGGTTCCGACCAGTAGAATGTGGCAGAAAGGGTGTGTGCCACGTCCACATTATTGCCTAAAAGAAAATTGTGTTCCTTCGCTTCCTTTCTTTCCCCACTCCTGTGACCCTGTGAATATAGACACGGCAGGCGCCCAGCCTTGACCGGGAAGATGAGGACAACAGTCTGTGGGAAGGCAGACCAACAAGACAGAAGGAACCTGGGTCCGGGATGGCTGGCCTGTCAGCCAGGAGCACTCACCCTAAGGCTGTTACACAATGAGAGATAAACAATTGATCACATTTTGGGGTCTCCGCCGGGAGGATTAGCTTGCTGTGGGCCCTGGGGCAAGGGAGTCTGTGATTAAGGCAGGAGAGCCCACGCTGGGCCCAGAGGAGCGGGTTGAGCGTTTGACACCATTCTCGCGACTGGCCAGCTGGTTGTGAAGGTGAGTGACTGAGCTCTGCAGAGGCTGCAGGGCAAAGCAAAGACTGAGACCAGATGTGGGAGGGGGGCAGGAAAGGCAGGCCAGGCCTCCAACAGTGGGGGCAGCTCCTCCTCAGCCTGGAGGAAAGGCTAGGGAGGTTGACAGTGAGCAGCGACAAGGCTTAGCTCTGCACCAGGAGTGGCGGCGGGTGTGGAGGCCGCCAACCAGAACCCGAAGCCCAGGGTCCGGCAGGGCATGAGGGGCAGGTATTAGCCGATCCGCAACTTGGAAGGAGGGGACATTTGACGAGAAAATTACGAGTGGAAAAGTAGAGGGTGTCTTCTCTGGGATATGCATTCAGCTGAAGGGACAGAGACCCAGAGCTGAGCGAGGCAGGATTTCCTTCTCTCGCTCAGTTGTGCAGGCCTGAGCAGTCTGGGCCTGGAACCGAGCTCCCTGGCGTCAGAGTCTGGCCTTTCTCTGACGAGTCGCTCCCCTGCGCTCGGTAGTTCCAAGTTTTACTTTCAAGTCGGTTGAACTGAAGCTGCATTTCCCGGCATCTCTTTCCCTGTAGAGAGAGGCCGACAGAGAGGAGCTGCTTTGAAGACCGGGAGCTGTTAAGTGAAGGAACGGCTGGCCGCCATTCTTTAAAGGGGATTCTGGTGACAGACGGTCGCGGAAGTGCTGGGGTGGGCTCCAGCTCGTCCTCTGCTCCACATCCAGCTCCTCTGCTCCAGGGCTGGCCCTGCTGACCACGGTGGCTCTGGGCGGACCACCACAGGCCTGGGCCCCTGAGGTGGGTGCCACCCACGCCTCCCTCGGAGGACCTCCGCCTGAGCTCCCCTTCCAGTGGCTGGGCAAGCCTGGCTTTTTCATGTCCCAGCAACTCCCTGGTGTCCACCTCGACCGTTTCCCACAGGAGTTTGTTAATGACCCTCCCATGATTCCCCATTCCTCCGCCGCTCAGGCCTTCACTTCCTCCACTCCTCCTACAGTTGCACACAGTCCAGTTCCCATAATAAATCCCTCGTGCCCTGCAAATCAAGTCGGCTCTCAGCTTGGCTGGCTTGGCTTGACTCTGTTCTTTGAGTCTGCTCCGTTTTCGTTCAATCATCCAATGTCTTGCCACCAAAATTTTTACTCCTGTCATCTGACCTGTTCGCCCACCTTTATATGGATTAAAATGGTTTTTTTTTTTAAATTTGTTTATTGTGGTTTTTTTATTGACGTGGTGGTGGGGAGGGAAAGTTTGGTGTGTTTGCTTCATCTAGTGTTGTAACCCAGGAGCCTTCTTGCCGGTGAGGTCTTGGCACAGAGCCCACGTCCCACCCAGTCCTGTGACTCCACACAGGAGACCCTCCTCCCCCCTCTCCTGCCAGCCTGCTCATCCTTAGAGACACTGCTCTGGGAAGCTTTTTTTGGCCATTGGGCTGGGTTAGGTGCCCCTCCTGGGGCTTCCGAGGTGCCCCACCGCTTTCCCCCAATAATATACTGACCTCAGTGTCATAATTGTCTTTGTGACCCTGGCACCTGGGACAGTGTCTGGAGGGGGGTGGGGTGGTGCCCACAAATGTTTCACGATGAATGAATGAAAAAGGTACCCGTTTTGCTGACCCTTTTGCTTTGTTTGCATTAAAAAAACAAAAGAAAACAGGAAGATGACTGGGGTCTGGCATGGAAGGAGGGAGAGAGGAGACAGCTACAATTTAAAGGAGCCAAATAAAATGTTATGAACCTTAGGGTTCTTGGACAAAACAAGAGCTTTAATAGATGGCCACGTTATTCCAGGTTAGCTTTAAAAAGAGCCCTGAGAGGGGCGCCTGGGTGGTTCAGTCAGTTAAGCGTCCAACCCTTGATTTCTGATCAGGTCAGGATCTCACGGTTTGTGAGTTTGAGCCCCACGTTGGGCTCTGCACTGACAGCACAGAGCCTGCTTGGGATTCTCTCTCCCCCCGTCTCTCTCTGCCCTCCCCCCCCCTCAAAAATAAGTAAATAAGCATTAAAATAAATAAATAAGCAAAAAAGAGCCCTGAGCAATCTAATCTACTATGTCAAAAGTCAGGGTAATGGTTATGCACAGAGGGCATAATTGGTAACTAGAGGGGAACAAGGGGGCCTTCTGGGGTGCTGCTAATGTTCTGTTTCTGAGTCTGGATGCTAGTTTCATGGGTGTGATCAATATGTAAAAATTCATCAAGTTGTACACTTATGACTTAAAAAAAACTTTTTTTACATTTATTTATTTTGAGAGAGAGGGAGAGAGCGTGCACAAGGAAGGAGCAGAGAGAGAGAGAGAGGGTCAGAGAGAGAATCCCAAGCAGGCTCTGCACTGTCAGTGTGGAGCCTGACACGGGGCTAGATCTCACAAACCGTGAGATCGTGACCTGAGCAGAAATCAAGAGACGGATGCTCAACGGACTGAGCCACGCAGGTGCCCCTACACTTAGGATTTTTATGCTTTTTGGTAAGTATGTGATACTTCCAAAAATGTTTACAAAATGTAAATTTTTACAGATTTTTTTAAAGTTTTTATTTATTTATTTAAGTAATCTCTACACCCAATGTGGGGCTCGAACTCACGATCTCGAGATCAAGAGTCGTGGGCTCTTCTTACTGAGATGGCCAGGTGCCCCAAAATATAATTTTTTTAAAACAAGCAAAAATCCAGCCCTAAACTTCCTCCTCCAGAAGAATATCACCACTACCACATCACCCTCGTCCATCTTTCCAGTTACATGAACCCACAACCAGATGGGTGTTTTCCTCATACCTCCTTGAATCAGATTAGTTAAATATGTGTTGAATGCAGGTATTTTAAAAGGTTGAATCATTTTTAAAACTCCCATGATGTGAACAGGAATCGAAGTGCTAATTATGCAAACGTGGGAGTTGTTGGAGCTCCTATATGAGTTGTCCCTATTTTCCCCCAGGTCTGAAAGGCGCCTTTCAGGTGATCGTGACACTGATGGCAAGAGTCTGAGTCGTTCTTGGAGACTGAAATAGATCTGTTAGGGAGATCTGAAATACAGATGTCTGGAGCCTGGCCCAAGAATTTGAAATTATAACTATGGAGTTTTATACACAGCTCCACTGAGTACCTCCTAGATGCAAATCTTCCTGAATCTCTCAATCTCTGACTGTCCATCTTCTTTGTGCCAATCAGTTAGGTCACTCAACTCAATGGCAGCCGGGAGAAGGCTAGATGCCTAGCCTATTGACGTTCTGACCCCTTAGCGATCCTCAGTCCACAATTCACCCCGAGGAAACATTGCCTGGAAACATGTGAGTGCCTTGGATTACCAAGCTGGGCTGAAGTAAGGATTGCTTTCGTGGGAATTGGTGTCTTCCCACCAACTGAAATATAATCGGTTTTCCTGCAAGAACATTCGTTTGTCTTGGACAAAGAGGTGAAAAAAGCCACACCATGAGAAAGGTGAACGTCGCAAGGTTAATTTCATAGCCTTAATTTGGTTCATCAATTACCTACAGAGGGCTTGCTATGTGCCAAGCACTGTTCCAGGCACTGCGGACAGAATGTTCTGCCTCTGGAGTTTTCATACTGGAAGAATGTAGGGGCCACAATTTGGTTGAAAGCTTTGTTGGCACAATGAACACAGAGTCTTAAGGTAGATTAGATGTTTGAGGTGGTTTTGGGGGCTTATGAAGTTTGAGGGCGGCTTTGCCTTTCCTTCTTGTGGCTATTGGAGCTGAAAAAAGGCAGTTCTCTCGGTCTGGAGACAAGCAAATCCAGATAATCGCCATATAATGCGGTAAATGCTGGAACAGATGAGTAAGAGAGAGTTCCGTAGATCAGAGGGGTAGTACTCAACTAGCACGGGAAACTGGGAGAGGTCTTACAGGTGAGGAGACTAGAAATGAGTCCTGTGTGCCATGTTCTCTGAACCCCAAAGTCAAAGTATATGATTTCAAAAGTATTCATTTTCTCATCTGCCCGTTCATTTGCATTAAAGTCTTATACGGGTGTAGTAACAAAATGGCATTTAGTTATACATGTAATACATTATTTTATTAAAAAGAATAAGATTCAAAGAAGTCAGAACTGCCCCCCAAATCTGGGATAGGTGGTGATGTTAGCTGTGGTGTATTTGTCAACTGAGAATTCGCTAGTATGCTTGCATAATAACATGTTTTCATAAAGCGTTTGTTTTCTTTCTGTTTTGTCTTTTACTACCTCTTTTCCCTAAATGTGTTATTGGGGTAGTAGAGTATGATTACACCATACAATTATATATAATACTGATACATATTATTATATGCCCAGCATGAGACAGATGTCTCTGTCAGATTATTCTGACATCCCGTCATGTTCCCTGTGAAGGACATCAATTAATTCTGAGATACATATGAGTTGTACCCCAAGCTCAAATAATTGTTGAAAGCTTTTGAATGTAACTTGAATAGCTTCATCCCACGTCTCTCTCAGGTGTATATTTAATCCACTCTCCTCACAATCTACCCGGCACTCGGGTTAGAGAACTTTCTTTACAGAGGAGCTCCAGAAGATGCTTTATAATTTACTTCTGAATAAGCCGGGTCTTCCGAGGGCTTCTCTCCCACACGGCATACTCTTGGCATCCTGTTGGCTCTTAGCAGAATCGCTGTGCCTGAATTGCGCTTTGGGGCACTGCGATCAGCCTTTATTGAGAATCATTCTAGGGAAAGCCCTGTGACCCTTGTCTCCTGTAGGTCTGTTGTCTGGGTATCACTGAGACCATTCATCCATGCATTACATATCCTGCATCCCCTCCACGAAGACTCGCAGAAGAAATTGATTTCTGATCTCAGTTATAGGAAGAAAGGTCCCTTTAATTCATTCAGTAAACATTTACTGAGTACCTGCTACTCGCAGGCAATGTGAGAGGTGCTGGGATACACCCCTAAATGAAATGCAGTCTGGTAGAGAACACACACATCAAATAAATAATTACCCCATCGATTGTTGTAATTTCGATAAATGCTACCAAAGAAAAATAGTGTGCGTGTGGGGAGGGACTTAGGGGTGCCGATAAGGGGCCCTAGGGGCTCAGTGAAGGGCTGTTTGAGGAAGTGATATTTCTCCTTAACACTTGTATGGTTTTCTATGAATCATATTGATCCTTCTCACGTTGGCTCTTGGGAAGTTAAAAGTCAAATTTGTGACTCACTTCTAAAAAACACATAGGATTTGGGATCTAATTTAATTTCTGGATTCATTTATTTGTAGGAAAAAATATTTTCCAATTGTGCACTATGAGCGTTGGGCATACAATAGTAAATCAGATAAGCAGGCCCCACACCTCACAGAGCTTCTAGATGAGGGGGAGATCTAGACAAGGGAATGTACCATCAAACTACAGCTTGTAAGTGCTGTGCTTAGGGAAGTCCGGGCAGCAGTAGGAGAGTGGAGAGTTAGTATGATCCCCAAAAATATGTCCAGGAAATCTACTTTGGGAAAGCGAAGGCCAAGCTGAAACGTGACATTAGTAAGACAAAGGGAAGGGGGTTTTCCAACAGAGGTCTATGCACAGATCCCGACGTTTCCGGGAAAGAGAAAGAATGGCGTGTTTAGGGGACTGAAAGAGTCCCGTGTGGCTAGAGCATGGGGTGGGTCATAAGGCTACAGGAGGAGTAAACTGAGGCCAGATTGTGCATAGACTCATAAATCAAAGTGTGGTTTTGGCTTTATCCTGAAGGCAATGGAGTGTCATTGAGGAGAAAAAGTTCCTACCCTAATTTTCCCTTTGCCTCATTTTTCTCTCATATTTTACACACACAGGTACACACATATACACACACACACACCCCTTTATTTATTAAAATTTTTTTTAATTTTTTTTTCAACGTTTATTTATTTTTGGGACAGAGAGAGACAGAGCATGAACGGGGGAGGGGCAGAGAGAGAGGGAGACACAGAATCGGAAACAGGCTCCAGGCTCCGAGCCATCAGCCCAGAGCCTGACGCGGGGCTCGAACTCACGGACCGCGAGATTGTGACCTGGCTGAAGTCGGATGCTTAACCAACTGTGCCACCCAGGCGCCCCTATTAAAATTTTTAATGTTTATTATTTTTGAGAGACAGAGAGAGTGCAGGGGAGGGGCAGAGAGAGAGAGAGAGAGAGAGAGAATCCAAAGCAGCCTCCAGGCTCTGAGCTGACAGCATAGAGACCGACGCGGGGCTCAAACTCAGAAACCATGAGATCATGACCTGAGCCAAAGTTGGATGCGTAACTGACTGAGCCACCCGGGCGCCTCTACACATAACCCTTTAAATCTTTTCATGTCCAAGTGACGGTATAACCAGTGAATTCACTAAATAACGTCATTAAAGAAAGCTGGCTCAAGTAAGGAAAATCCAATAGAACACACTAAAATATCATACAGCCAATAAGAGAGGGACATAGACTGTTCACAGAGTATCTCTTGAAAGATAAACAAGAAACCTAATACTGGTTGCCTCTGGGAGGAAAACTAGGTGGCTGGGGGATATGTGAGGGAAGCTTTTGCTGTGTATTCCTTTGTGCCTTTTGAATTTCATACCATTTACATATCTCTTAGAAACTAAAAAGAATTTTAGTTTTTTTAAGTAGGCTCCATCCGGGCAAAACTTACACATGTAAGTCAATGGTTGTGGGCTCCTTGCTGCCGTAACTTGCCCACATAATCTGTTAGAACACCCGGCCAGGATGACAGCGTATTGATGTGAATGAGAAGAAAGTCACTCGAAGGAGCCTCGGTGAGGAAACAATTGGCAGGATTTGGTGATGGGCGGAAAGAGGGGGTGCAAAACAGAAAGGATTCAAAGTGAACCTTCATACGTGCTCTCAGTAGGGCATTTACACTTTTCACTCCCGGCTTCAACATATGGAATATAGTAGTCAGGATGGCATTTGCCTTCCAGGGTAGTAGAGGGAATTAAACTTAGGTGAACAAGACTGTACCTGATAAGGGGAACTGAGACACAGAAACGTGAAGTCATCGCAATGAGATTAATTACAATCGGGTGGGGAGGAGACGCCCAGGTAGACAGGCAATTTCAGCACCCTGTGATAAATGTCTTAGGGAAAGTATTGAGCGCACCCTGGGAGGGACGTGTAGGAGGGGCACTGTCTTAGGTCGCATTCCCTAGGAACAAAGACCGAGAGGGGGTTCTTGTGTAAGTGAATAATTGAGCAATGCTCCCAAGTGAAACCTGTAAGGGAATGGGGGGAGCAGCACAGGGCAGGGAAGGTGCTAGAAAAGACGACAGGTGTGTTTAGCTCAGGGGCTGGCAAACTTTGGCCTTGCCATCAAACCTGCATTTCTATTTCTGTGACACTTATTTTGTTCAGGCACTACACTTTCTGTGCTACAAAGACAGAATTGGGTAGTTGTGACCGGGACCATATGGCCCAAAAGCCCAATATACTTACTCTCAGGCCCTTTCCAGAAAGTGTGCGGCCCCTGGTTGAGGCTGCAGCCTGATCCCAGGGGGAGCTCTGGAACACGAAGAGCAGTGCACAGCAATCCCACCTGAAGACAAGGTGCATGTTTGTTTGTGCCAAGACCTTCACGCTTAGAATGGCCCTAAATCTGGAGTTCAGGAGACAGGTCCAGGTTGGAAATGTCAATTTGGGAGTCGTCAGAATATAGATGGTACTTAAAGTCAGGATGAGATCATGTAAAGAGTGATTATAGATGGAGAAGGGATCTTATGAACGCTGGGGCATACCAGTGTTTACAGGTCAGGAACAGGAAAGGTTCTAGGAAAGGGCACCCAGAAGGAGAGGACTGTGAAACAGAAGAAAAACAGAGAAAATGGTTTTCTAGAAGCCAGGTAAAGAACATGTTTTAAGGAGGGACTGATCAGCTCTGACAAGTGATGTTAGGAATCATCTGGTCTAGGAGCAGGATCTGGGGGCAGTATGGCTGCACTCACAAGCCCACAGGGAGTCTGTGAGCTCACGGCTGGGGAGAGGAACAGCCCGAACGTGCAAACACACACACACACACACACACACACACACACACAACCATGCACGTACAGCCACACTGGCATCTCTATCTAGGACTTGGGAGTCTAGGCTGGGATTCAGAGGTTTGGGAGCACAGAGGTTAATTTTCGACAAGCACAGTTTCAGTGTGAATTATGTGAGCAATTACCTGATCAGAATGAGTTCAAGAGAGAGGGAAGAAATTGCAGACAACAAGTGCAAACAGCACTTTCTAGGAGCTGTGCTGAAAAGGGACACGGAGGAATGAGGGGTAGCCAGAGAATCACGTACAGTGAAGACAGAGGTTTTGAGATGGCAGACACTGCATCCTGTTAGGGGAAATGATATGATAGAGGGGAAAACCGCTGATGCACGACGGGAGAATTAACAGAGTGACGTTCTTGACTTGACAAGAAGATATGGAGCCTGAAACAATGAGGGTAGTGTGTCCACAGCACAGGGGAGAAGGCAGAGCCTGTGCGCAGAGATAGAACTAGGTTGATGGATACAGCGCTGGGAGCTCAAGAAGGTCCGATGGCTTCTATTTTCTCAGTGAAATAGGAAGCACACCACTTCTGAGAAAGAGTATGGGGGAGGGGAAGGCAGAGGTTCAAAGGAGGAGGAGACAGGGGACAGTGATCACCCAGAACACCCGCCGAGGGAATGGCTCATTCTTGTGTCTCCTACAGCATCTCCATTACTTCAGCAAGTATGTTCTCAGTGTCTATCATGTCCCAGCGCTAAGATAAACACCAAATGCTTCTTGAAAGAATGTGTGGACATAGCACATCTTCAAACACATCCCGAGCATGTTTTAGATTTGGAGCTGAGTGCAGCTTGGGTGGCTTGGCAGGGTAGAAGCAGTGGGGTTCCAGATTTGGAAGGAGCCAGAAGCTCTCTTTGGGCCACTACGGAAGCCTCCCAACCGGTTCCTTGGAAACCATTCGTTTGAGTCGTTTTCCTAAATGATTACAAGAGCTTGTGACAAATTGCTTCTAGGGAAGAAAACAGGAACATCGGGGTACAGAGGTGAGAAGTTTTTCAAGTACCCTTGTGTAGTGTTCAGAGTAAAAAAAATTAACCATGTGCATGTATCCACTATTCAAAAGAAAAACAAAATCCCCTCCTCAAAAAATTTTCTATGGTTTTTCTACTGCCTGTAGGAGAAACAAAATCCTTAACTTACTCTATGATGCTCTGCATGGTATGGCCATGCCCACCTCTCCAGCCTGATCTCTTATTCTCTCTTCCTTTGGCTCTCTCCAATGCAGCTACACTGGCCTGATGATTCAGCTGTTCTAAATTCTTCTGGGCCTCAGGGCCTTCACACAAGCTTTTCTTTCTGCCTCACTCATTCTTACTCCCCACCTCGCCCTTCCCATTCTTTGCCAGTAAATTTCAGTTCTCAGCTTTAAACTGCTTTTTCGGAGAAGACTTCTTGACTGCATCCCCAATGCCCACCAGACTTGGTCAGTCCCCACACCGGGCACTCCAGCAGCAAAAAATTATGAAAATCACGATGAAGTGTAATTGGCTGATCAATTTGCCCCACTACGTCGTTATGCCCAGGACAGGGTCCTTTGGAGCCCAGCCCAGCGTGTGGCACACAGTGGGTGCTCAATGACTATTAGCCAGAGGAAACTATGTACTTTTCTGGACCCTTCTCCATCTAAAGCAGCTGCGCTCAGGGCAGATGCGGGGGCAAGGAAGCCAGATTAGGAAAGAGCGGGAGCTGAGGCGCCCTTCTAGGCTTTCTCATTTAGAAGCCAGCAGGGGGTGACACTGCCGCTGTCCCTCGGTCCAGAGGGCGTGGCGGGAGAGATGGGCTGGGGTCGCACCACCAGCTGGCGTGAACGTGGTGCTCACGGTGCTCACGGCGCCAGAAGGTTCGGAGACAGGCGTGATGGATCTGGCCTCCTCTCGAAGGCTGCTGGGGCCAGAGGAAGGATTTGCCAGGTTTGAGTCCAAAAACGGCCTCCTCCGCAAGAGAGGAAGCCTGGATCGCCGACTGCGAACAAAAGATGCAAGGCAGAAAAGCCACAACCTGCCGGGTCTCCAACGCCTGCGTCTTCCGGGCGTCAGCAGCCCGGGTACAAGCCCGCAGACCAGCCCCAGCCGACGAGAAAGCGCGTCTCCCCCGCGCCTGCGCACTCGGGGCCCTGCGCCCCGCTCACCCAGACCCCGCCCCTGGGAGGGCCCTCGCGCCCGCCCCGCCCCCCGCCTCTGCGTGCGCACCGCCTGGAGCCCGCCTCCGTGAAAGACTGCCGGGCGCATGCGGCCGGGCTGGTTCACTGGCTGCCCGGGGCCCAGCGCGCGCGTCGCACACCTAGATCCTTAGCCGACGGCAGGCCTGGAAGCCGGCTTCAGGTAGGCTGACTCCAGGGATCCTGGGGGAACTGTTCTGCCGTGCAGGAATCGGCGGCGCTAGCTGAACCCGGCGCGGGACAGCCACACCGCCGGCTGATAGACACCGCTCCCACCAATCAAGGGTGAGGTGGCTCGCCGGCCTGACCAATGGGCTGCGTGCCTAACGGGAGTGGGGCGGGCGGGCGGCCAGGCCGGCTAGGAGCCGGCTCCCGCGCGCGGGGCCGCGTGGCCGGGCGCCGCTGGGAAGCCGGGCCGCAAGGGGCGTGGGGCGGCGGGAAAGGCCGCGGGGCCGGGGTCGCGGGGGCCGGCAGTACGCGCTGCAGCGCGACCTGGCTCGGCTGAGCAGGGGGCCGGGGATGACGCGTGGGACCGGGAGGGCCGTAGAGGCGCCGGAGCCCCTCTGCTCAGCCCTCCGGGAGAAGCCCCGGCGGCCGCCCCTCCTTGGGGACTGCCCGGGCCCTGGCCCCTCCGACCCTGGGGCACGGCCGCAGCCTGGCTGGGAGGCGGTTCAAGGTCCGAGACGCGCTGCCGCGTGGGGGATGGGTTCGGCGGCCTGGCCGCGGCCCCTCCGGCGCGCCCCGGCTCCAGTGGGCGGAAGGGGCCTTGCAGCTCGTCGGGGCTCGGGGTGCGGCCCCTTCGGCCCCACAGCCGTGGCGCTCTCCTCCTGGGCCGCTCGTAGAGAGCATGCCCGCGTTTTAAGAAGTTCACTACGTTTGCGTGGCACACGTAGGTCCACACTCGTAATTTCCAATCCGCAGCAGTCCTGGTGACAGGCGATGCGGGGATCACCCATTTTTCCGATGTAAGGACCCGGGCTTCAGGCACCTTGATTGACTTGACAGGTCTCCGTACACAAGTGGTAGGGCTGGAGGTGGATCTCAAAACATTTTTATCGACAAAAAAGCTTCTCCCCCCCACCCTTGCCATTTTTATTGAATTCCTCTGATGCAATTTTTTTTTAAGATTATTTTTAGGTAATCTCTACACCCATCGTGGGGCTCGAACTCCCACCCCCGAGATCAAGAGTTGCATGCTCTACCGGCTGAACCAGCCAGGCACCCCTGATACCTCTTAATATATGTTACTTCTGTGCTTGAAAACTTTCCCATGTGTCCATCCTCTTCAGAATAAAGTGCAGATTGGACATTAAGGTTTCCACATGATTTGGACCCTTGCCTACATTTCCAGCTCATTTCCCACTGTCTTCCCACAGGCACCCTCCACCCCCCCACCCCCCCTTCTTGGCCCTGCATCTGTTTTCTGTAGATGGCCTTCACCTTCCTGTTCACTCTGTTGCCTTCTCCATGCTTTATTTCTTGCTGTCAGTCCTTGAAGACCTGTTGCAGGTCTCAGGTCAACTAAGCAGGAGCAACTTGGATCCTCTCCCTGCCTTAATTTCTCTCACGTTCCTCTGCTAGGACATGATCTATACCCTGGTCTTGCCACTGAAAGCTTTCTGCTTTCTGTTCTCCATGTGTGCCTTTCGTATGTTGTCCCTGTTTCCCACCATCAGTGGATTACTCATTTCTTTGTAAATGTTTTGTCTCTAACCGGACTGCCAGCAACTTGTGATATGAGCCCAGATCTGGTGAAGTTTTCTGGTCCCTGCTCTTCCCATAAGCAACCTGAGGTGATCTCTGAAAATGGTTTGCTATTCACTTGACCCAGAAAACCCTACGAAATCATGCAAGTCAAGAGGTTTCAAATCTTTGTGTTCACTTTAAGAACACACGTGAAACTTCCCAGGCCATCGAGGGTATGCATATCCAAAAAGCCACCAAGTATCTGAAAGATGTCACTTTGTAGACACAGTGTGTGCCATTCCGTGTCACTGCAGTGGTGGAGTTGGTAGGTGTGGGTGTGCCCAGGCCAAACCATGGGGCTGGACACGGGGTTGGTGGCCCAAAAAGAGCACTGAATTTTTACTGCACATGCTTAAACATGCAGAGAAGAATGCTGAACTTAAGGGTTTAGATGTAGATTCTCTGGTTATTGGGCACATCCAGGTGAACAAAAGCCCCCAAGCTGCGGCACAGAACTTACAGGGCTCGTGGTCGGTTCAACCCACACGTGAGCTCTCCTGCCACGCGGAGATGGTCCTTACTGGGAAAGAGCAGCTAGTCCCCAAACCGGGAGAGGAGGTTGCAGAAGAAAAAGAGATCCCAGAAGAAACTGGAGAAACAAAAACCTATGGCCTGGGAGTAAATTCTGCATAAAATAAATGCAAATAGAAGTTAAAAAAAAAAAACAAAACATTTTGTGGTCCCCAAAGTGTCCAGCACGGTAGCACCTAATAGGGGGTCGCTCATCAGTGTGAGTGAGTGGGTCCTGTCAGCCTCTCCTACCTGGTCTGGGAGCCATTGGGGTCCTTTATTGCCAGGCACTGTGGGAGGCCGCAAGACTCTTCCCTCAAGAGAGGTGTTAACCCTCTTCAGGTAAATTGGGGCAAGTCGAATACAAACGGATGAAGAAGGAGTCTTCTGTAAAAGTAACCTGCTCCATACCCACTCTAGAAATTTCTAGGAACATCTAGAATTTAGTTCGAGAATTAGTTCTATAGTGTCAGGGATATCCCTGGATAGAACACATCTAAAACGTAGCCAAGTCTGATAACTCGTGTGTCAGTAAGGATCTCTTCACTGTGAGGTGACAGAGTAGTGTCTCCCCCCCCCCCCCCAATATTAGGGACTTGGGGTCAAACAAGTTTGGGGAAACTAACACTGTATGCCCGTTTGGGGAGATCACAGAGCATATTAACTATTAAAGGCTACTGGAGATCTGGCATTAAACCAGGTGACTGTTTAACAACATTTCTGATTTTTCTGTCCATAAATGCTTTATGGGAACCCCACTTACATTTGCAGGAAACCAAGGAGCATGCTTTTGAAATGTATAACAATGGAAAGAGCAAGTCACGGTCTGGTTGTCTTCCTTGCTGTCCAAGGGGGAAGTCATTCTGAGCATTCTTACTTTGCCAAGTGTATTCATTCCTGCCTTGGGGAGTGGGGCGGGGGAATGCTTCAGGCAGAACTCCCCGGTTTCCTTGTTCCTTTCTTAGCTTATTTTTATTATAAATGGCTTCACATGAAGCGTTCCCAGAGGAGGAAATGTCCTGACCGTGCCAAAGCAAGCATTCTCTTCTACTTGGTGATTGTGTTTTGATCACATTTGGGTTTACTGACCAAATGATGTTTCTGAGCCTCTGAAGCTAGGGCCAGTGATGAATTCTCCCTGGCCAGCCTGTTGCTGTCACCTCGCCTCTTGCCTCTGCTGTTTCTTCCATCCACCCACCCTTTTTATCTGTCACCACATCTGCTGCTTCCATTCCCGGCCACAGCTGTACAGCTTTTTGGATTTAATGGGATCTGTCCTCTCTTTGAGTCCTCTGCCCATTATGTGTTTCAGGCTGGTTTGTTATCTGATGTTCCTTTCCTCCAGTATATATGGTTTCTCTTCATTTTATAGCTCGGAGAGAGTTTTGTGTTAAACAGCCGCACAACTGGGAAGGAGTAAGTTATTAATAAACTACAGGAGCAAACTACCTTTAACTAAAGGATTTTTAGGCTTAATTGCAACTCCTTTTAAATGTTGGAAGTTCTTTTATTCCGTCTTCCATAACCTAGCAAAGCTCTGTTTTCTTGGGGATACATTGTAGGTTAGTCAAAGACATTCTCTTTTGTGGAGCAATCAGGCAATCCAGGGCTCATCCAAGATTGAGACGTTGTTTCTCCCCATGCAGGGAAAATAATGAGGCACCTGCCTCTGTACCCTGGGGTCTGCTGGCTATGTCAGCCAATGTTTGGGGCATAGTATAGTTCTGTCAGATTTTTAAATTATTTTTTTATTAGGTCGTCTTTCAAGGTTGTTGGCTGTCAGAGCTTTAACACGAAAGCTACATTATGTGACTATCATTGTTTTTTCAACTCCTGTTTGACTAAAGCCATTCAGTGATCCCAAGAAATGTTTGTTAGGAGCTCACATCACATAACAACCTTCTAAAGTCGTGCGATGGAGGAGGGAAACTGAGGCTCCCGGGGGGGGGGGTCATAGCTAGGAAGCGGTAACAGCTAGCCTTTGAACCCAGATACGTTGCTTTGTGGGAATATAGTTTATCTGTAATTTTCCTTCTTCCATTCCCAGGTCAAAAAGTAAAATGAAGTACATTCTAGTTACTGGTGGTGTTATATCAGGAATGGAAAAGGAATCACGCCAGCAGCGTAGGCACGATACTGAAATCATGCGGTTTACATGTAACTTCAAATTAAATTGACCCATACATTAACATGATGCGGGAACATTCTCTCCTTATGAGCATGGTAAGCACGATGCATTTCCTTCTTTTGTTTAAAATAATAATTATGGAGTATGTGGAAGAATATACATCAGCCCTTGGAAATTTGTGTATTTTGTATTACGTGACTTGCTTTCCTGCCTTCCAAAAAGGTCCTTAGTGTAGCAGAATCTGTTTTTCTCACCCTTGACAGAGAGGAAGCAGAAATCTAATAGGCACATAGTGATTAGAGTCTAGAGGTTCTATAATAGAAACCCCCTCTCTGCGGGGGAAAAAATAAGACATTTTTCCCTTTCCAGTTTGTATGCTGGTCTCCTATTGTGATTGGTAGGAATGAACCATTCTGGGCAAGACTCTAGAATGACGTCTAAGGAATGAATGTCAAACAAAGGAATGGGAGAAACTTGAGTTTCACAATTTGTTTGGGGACTAAAGTGTAGCCCGAAGCTGGTTTTTGTAATCAGCAGGACCTTAGTATCCAGTGTGAGCTTTGAAGGAAATCGTGCTTTTATCACGTTTGAAACCTTTTGCTGCACAAGTAGGCATTGTTGAAAGTTTCTTTCTCTTTAGGCAGCAGATACCACACTCCTGTAAAGTTCCCTGTCTCCACCGCCTTGAGGCTATGATTTCCTTCCGTTCAATGCTATTTTATAACTTCCTGATTCAGACTGAGCTTGTTGAATAGGCTGGAAGTAAGCTATTGCCTTCTGGAGAATGGTGGTGATATTTTTCTTTCTTTGTGTCATATTTTAGTTTTCTAGAAATAAATTTCTCTGCTTCATGTCCAGGTAATGCAGACTTTGTTCTATTTGAGTGTTTATATTTTGAGCCTCACATTTGCCATGACATGGGTGTTTCTCACTTACCCTGACCGTTTTCACTATTCACCGCAGGCGAGGTTTTTGTGCTGGATGATGGTGGGGAAGTAGACCTTGATCTAGGGAACTATGAGCGGTTCCTAGACATCCACCTCACCAAGGACAATAATCTGACCACTGGAAAGATCTACCAGTACGTCATTAACAAGGAACGCAAAGGAGATTACTTGGGGAAAACCGTCCAAGGTAAAACTGGATTTGCCCTCAAGGTGTGAAAACCTTAAGCAGTTTGCTTTTCTTTTGTGAACAAAAATTTACTTTTCATGCAATTTCAGCCTGAAAGCGTCCAGGTATTGTTACTGAACCATGCCTTCCGTTGAAAATTTAGAGTTGTATGGCTGTTTACCCAAAAAGTAATATGAAGGAGCCCCTGCTGCTGTATGAATGCCACTGAAGCTATCAGTCCGGCATGATTTGAGCCCAGAGAGCTGTTGTTTTTACACAGTGATGGGTATGAAGTGACGAAGGCAGCTAGATCAGGGCAGTCAGCTAGGCCGTGTATATATGTTGTGCATGTGGGACCCACTTGTAAACAGTGGTAGGACAAGAACGTGCGTTGTGTACGTTGGTCTGCAGGCTGGTCATCGGTGCGCGTGGGCCTGTGGGAGTCTGAGAAGCGGCTCTCTGGGTCTCCTGCCCTTTTACCAGCCAGCTTCACTTATGTCCGCCTGCTGCCCTGGGGTTTTGCAACAGCGTTCATTTGAGAAAATGCACTCTTAAAGGTGGGTTGGAAAACCACTGGTCTAGTGTGATGGCTTAAGTCCAAATTTGGGGGGGTGGGAGAGGTTTGCTGAAAAGTGGCTTTTCTCTGAGTTATGAGAGTGAATCTGCCCTTGGCTTTAGACTTTGCTAAATTGAAAGCCACTTAGCCCCTGCTTAGCCCATGTTTAGATCTTAGCCCTGCCACTTACCAGCTTGTGAACACAGGCAGATACTAACCTCTTTGAGATCTGGCTCTCTTTTCTGCCAAATGGAGTTACTAATTACCTGGCTCTCCTGATTGCGTGGAGGGCGAAAAGAGCTGCATGACACCATTTCTCTGAGTTCCTGACACGTAGAAAGGGGATCAGTTAGGAATTAAGATGATCTCGATCATACAGTTTGTTGTTCTAGGCCTCTAGCGAATTCATTCTTGTGTGCATTCATTCATCACACGTTTCTTGAATGCTCACTGCGGACATACCCTGTCTGGCGCTGGGGCTATGGATGAAGGAGAGCAGCGAGGCTACCGCCCCCATGGGGGCTTCCGCGTGGGAGACACAAAAACAAACGGATGAAACAAGATGTCTGATAAGAGCTGTGAAGGAAATAGGAGAAAGAATGCGTGGGGACGGCCAGTTTGGACAGGTGGTTAGGGAGACTCCACGAGGGGGCATTCTAGAGGAGAGAGGCCAGCCAGGGGACAAGCAGAGGAGGGGCCTGAGGCCTGAGGCTACAGTCAGGCCAGGGGACCAGGGGGATGGGTGTGGGGAGTGGGGGCGTTGAGGGTGGGCTGCAGCTAGGTATGTAGGGCCTTTTGGGCCTTGGCCTGGAGTTTGGATTTTACTCAGAGCGGTGGGAAGCCATTGGAGAGTTTAAAACACGGGATGGGGGGAAACTGCATATTTAAAAGATCCCTTTGGCTGCTGTGTGTGCAGTAGATAATGAATATCCTTGTGCCTGAGGCACCGCTGCTTAAATACAGAGCAGGTTAAACAGTAATCCCTGCCCCTTAGGAACCTGCCTTCTGGCCCGACAGCTAGGGTTTTAAAAAGTGTTCAGTGCTGGCTGACTTTGCTGAGCACTGGCGCTCTACTTAGCATTTTACCAGTGGTGGCTCATGAAATTTGCACAACTTTATGAAGTGGAAGCTGTTATCTCCACTTAGCGGATAGGGAAATCGAGCTTAAGAATAGTTAAGCAGTGTCCCAAGGATCCATACCTAATGAGAGGTGGAACTGAGGTTCGAATCTGACATTCTGGCCCCAGATGCTGTGCTCCTGACCACCCCGCCGTCCTGTACCCTCTCTTATCTGTGGATTATGTATCCTCTGATAAACTGGAACATAATGGAACCGGGGCCTGGAAGGCACCCAGGTGTGAAGTGCCAGCCTTCAGCAGTAGTGGTGCGGCTGCCACAGGGTCTGTTGAATGGTGGTGCAGCCCCGGGGCCCTCTGCAGAGGGGCCAGGGCACTGATGCGGGTTCAGGATATACTCTTGGCCTTACCCTCTTGTGCTTCTAGCCACGACTTGGAAACCTGGAAAGGAGGCCACAGACAGTGGGAGCTCAAAGATTTCTTTAATTTTTTTTTTTTTTAATGTTTATTTATTTCTGAGACAGAGAGAGACAGAGCATGAATGGGGGAGGGGCAGAGAGACAGGGAGACACAGAATCCGAAGCAGGCTCCAGGCTCTGAGCTGTCAGCACAGAGCCCGACGCGGGGCTCGAACTCACAAACCGCGAGATCATGACCTGAGCTGAAGTCGGATGCCCAACCGACTGAGCCACCCAGGCACCCCGGAGCTCAAAGATTTCTTAATGCCATGTAAGAGTGGTCTCAAAAATATGTTTATGACCCCTTCACCGCTCTAGGCAAAGATTGCAGCCGTTTGTTGTCATAGTAAGTGTATCTCCCTCCACCAGTGTTGATAGGAAAGTGTATGTTACGTGCCTCTTTCCTCTTTTCCAGTTGTCCCTCACATCACAGATGCAATCCAGGAGTGGGTCATGAGACAGGCGTTAATACCTGTGGATGAAGACGGCCTAGAGCCTCAAGTGTGTGTTATTGAGGTTTGTAGGAGTCTTTTCTAACCAAGTGTACACACACATTCACCTCCTTAGTCAGCCATCAGCACCTGGTAAGACAGTGCTCTGTGAGGCCCTTGACCCTAACCACAGTGGGACAGGTAAGGGCACAGTGACAGTCCTGGGATGGGGCCAGGCCGTTGAACGCGAGTAGGTGCAAGCGATCAGAGGTTCAGAGCGAGCCTCTTCGTTCACTTATCATGACTGTACCAGTAAGAGCCGCAGGACACATTTTCCTCTCTCTCTTGAGAAAGTCAGCTGACCTTCATCTCTCCTCTGGTGGGAATCCTCTCATCTCTGAATGAGCCCCGTTGCTTTCAGTTTCTTTACTCCTGCTCTGCTGGTCCTAGCCGTTGGATGTAAAATAGAGGACTCAGAAATTCCATCAGCCTATTACTGATACCTTGTCACACGACAGTTATTTATGGCTAAGTAGATAAGATTTAGGTTTCTTGGCTTCGTGACTGGTATGAATAAAGTTTCTAGTATATCTTTCACCTGGCCTTTTTCTTGGCCAGATCTGCCAGATCCATAACTTTGGGGAATGGAGAGCCTGTCCAGAAAGTAGCTGTTCAGCATAAAGAAATGTCATTTACTGCTAAGTGACATGAACTGCGCTCAGAGAGTCCACATTATGCTGTTACTGATCGCTGAGCTGAGATAATGGGGTGCAGTTGTCCGAAAACTGACCCATGAAAGGAAGGGTTAGTGCTTGATCTCTAACAGAACTTTGTTCTTGTAGCTCGGTGGAACGGTGGGAGATATAGAAAGCATGCCCTTTATTGAGGCCTTCCGTCAGTTCCAGTTCAAGGTCAAAAGAGAGAACTTTTGTAATATTCACGTCAGTCTAGTCCCTCAGGTAAGGCATTCGAATTTTACTTTGTGGAGGTGGGAAGGAGAGAGAAGAGGGTGCTTTTCATTCCTTGTCTATTTTAGGCGCGTGAGATGCAGGGAATAAAGACCGTCTTTGTGAATTTAAAATTACTGTAATCAGACTTTTGGAAAAGCTCAGATGGAAAACATTTGGAAAATTAGCCAGGGAAGTTGCGGTTGAAGGTGGTGGATTGAAAATGTCCCATTTGGGGGCCCCTGGGGGGCTCAATCAGTTACACGCATCTGAATTCTGCTCAGGTCATGAGCTTGTGGTTTGTGGACTCGAGCCCTGTGTCAGGCTTTGCGCTGACAGTGTGGAGCCTGCTTGGGATTCTCTCTGCCCCTCCCCCACTCACACTTACTCTCAAACTAAATAAACTTAAAAAAAAAAAAAGTCCCACTTGTCTCTACTATACGGTGAAACCCCACTACAGCTAGAGCAAAGGGAATTTTTTTTTTTTTTAATGTTTGTATATTTTGAGAGAGAGAGTGCATACATGCGTGCATTTGAGCAGGGGAGAAGCAGAGAGAGGGAGAGAGAAAATTCCAAGCAGGCTCCACGTTGCCAGTGCAGAGCCCAGTGTGGGGCTCAATCTCACGCACCGGGAGATCATGACCTGAGCTGAAATCAAGAGTCAGATGCTTAACTGACTGAGCCACCCAGGCACTCCCAAGTGGGCAGTATTTAAATACTCAAACACATGTTAACACTGGAGAGGTATCATGAGATGGGCTGCAGGCACAGGACAGGTGTGTGTGTAATAGAGGGAGAGGGTTCCTCCTCTAACAGGGAAATCAATAGAAAATGCCTCAAACTACATGTCTGGACGTAGCGGGAAACATACCAGAAGGATCATTTAAGAGTGGAAGATTGGCTGCCCCTGGGGTTCGAGGAAGGGGAGGGGTTCACTGTTGTGTTGTTCAGAACAGACCTTGTAGAATCATTTGACTCTAAAATCTATGCACGAGTACCTTTGACAAAAATAAAAACTAAATTAGATAAATGATCAATAAAGGAAGTTCAGAGAAAAGTCATACTTAAACTTTTTATCATAGAGAAATTAACTTTTTTTTTTCCCTTTTGTAAAATAGCCAAGTTCAACAGGGGAGCAGAAAACTAAACCCACCCAGAATAGTGTTCGGGAACTTAGAGGGCTCGGGCTTTCTCCAGATCTGGTAAGATTTTATGATTCCCTGGTTTCAAGCTTGATCTTGTATGCTTAATTAAAATCTCTCTTTCATGGGAAAAATAAGATAAAAACTGAGAGGGAGGCAGACCATAAGAGACTCTTGAATACAGAGAACAAACTGAGGGCTGCTGGAGGGGAGGTGGGTGCGGGAGGGCCTAAATGGGTGATAGGCATTAAGGAGGGCCCTTGTTGGGCAAACCACAGGGTGTTACAAGTAAGTGATGAATCACTGGGCTCTTCTCCTGAAACCAGTACGACACTATGTGTTAGCTAATTTGGATTTAAGTAAATTAAAAAAAAATTTTTTTTAATGCAAAAAAAAAATCTTCCATATACCGTATGACTTCACTTATATGGAATTAAAAAACAAAACAAACAAAAAGAGACCCGTACATCTAGAGAACAAACTAGAGAACAAACTGGTGGTTGCCAGAGGGAGGGGTGGTGGGGGATGGGCAGGATGGGAGACACAGGCTTCCAGTTATGGAATGAATAAGTCATGGGGATGAAAGGCACAGCGTAGGGAATATGGTCAGTGGTGGTGTAATGGCGTCCTGTGGTGGTGACACAGGTAGCTGTACTTGTGAGCAGAGCATAGGGTATAGAGTTGAATCATTAGGTTGTTTTTCTGGAGCCACTGCAACATTGTGTATCAACTATACTTCAGTTTAAAAAAAAACAAACCAGAAAATTTCTGCTTCACAGCAGATAAGACCTCTGTTTTCTTGGCATGCTTTTCGTTGGTGGTGGAGAAACAGGGTTAGTGCTTTGAAGTGGGGTTGTCTTTTACAAAGATTTCCTCACGGGCATGCATGAGGTCATGCTTTGTGTCTCCTCTCTGTCTGTCATTTGTTGTCCCTTCCCCCCCCCCCCCCACCCAAGACATTAACTGAGGAAAACCCCAGTTGGTTCCTGTAGTTCATTATCTGTGTGTTCATCTGTACCATTCCTCCCCCCGCCCCCCTTAATGTTTCTCCGGAGCGGGATTTAGGAATTTCAGCTTTGAAAACAAGTCGTATTTTCATAGTTGGTGTGCATTGTGCCGGAGTTAACGTTTTCATCCAGCTTAAGAAGCTGGTGTCTGTTTTAATTTCAGTCAGGAGAAAAACCCAACTTTGTGATCCCTTCCTTCTGTCCAAACGGCTTACTTTCTTTCCTGCTAGGTTGTGTGCAGGTGCTCAAATCCTCTGGACACATCAGTGAAGGAGAAAATATCCATGTTCTGCCACGTCGAACCTGAACAAGTAAGTAGTAATTTCATATTCACGCAAATCGTGTTGGATTTCTAGTTACCCCGAAGTCTCTTCACCACTTTCCTGAGGCTTGTTGTCCTTTCCCAATTTGAGACATTGGACCGTTCTCTAGAACTGATGCCTGTTGGCTCTGTGATTCTCCAGTACCTTACCTCTTTGGCTTTCTGAACATCCTTGCCCCCTCCTGCCACTTCTCCCCAACTCCTTGTACTCTGCTCCAGCCATGCTGAATGGGTCGCCCTCCCCGTCGGCCTGGCTTTGTCCTGTTCATTTTCATCCCTCAGGGTCCAGCCAGGACACAGTATTGTCTGGCAGCCTTTACCTGTCAAACCACATCACCTCCAAACCTCATGGTTGGTCTTTCTTGGGTGACCTGTGTGTATTACAGGTGCTGGTTGTGAACCTGTCCTGCTGCCCCTCTGTGAGTGTGTGTGTGTGTGTGTGTGTGTGTCCACGTGTCCATCTGTGTTTGCCTCCACTCATAGACTTGGAGTTTCTTGAAGGCAAGGACCACCTCATTCAACTTTATACTCCTAGTGCCTGGTGTCTGAGGTGGTAAAGGCTCCAAATCTATTTTATTTTATCTTATTTTATTTTTTTCAGTTTGTTTGTTTGTTTATTTATTTTGAGAGACACAGACAGTGTGAGTAGGGGAGGGGCAGAGAGAGAGGGAAAATCCCAAGCAGGCTCTGCACAGGCGTAGAGCCTGTTGCGGGGCTCGAGCTCATGAAACTGAGATCATGACCTGAGCCAAAACCAAGAGTCAGACACTTAACCGACTGAGCCACCCAGGTGCCCCTAAACCTATTTTAGACTTTTTCATGACCTGTGCTAATGGAGGGTGCCCACTGAACAGGAAATTCAAATTTGGGGTATGGTGGGGACGTCCTGGTGGTGGTACGTTGAGACTGTGGCTCTGGTCAGGTTTGGCTGAAGGAGGGGAGAAGGGACATTGAGGTCGAGGAATCTGTGACTAGATTGTGGGTGGTTTGCTTTGCTGGTGGGTTACTGGGGATCAGGAGGTTTGGCTGAAGGAGGGGAGCCTGGCTGGCCTGGAGAGGAGAGAATCAGCGGCAGAGTTGTATTTCACCCATCCATTTACAGGACAGCGAGGAGTGTGGAAGTGAGGGTAAGAAAGTCTGGCCTGGCATTGAAGTGAGCAGAGCAGGACAGCCTCTGACCTCCCCATCTCGGGGGGGCGCTCAGGCGTTAGGGTGTGAGCACGGCCTGGGCCTGAGATCAGTTTCCTAGTGTGCTTCCTGATCTGGGAGCTCTGTCTCAGGGATTCGGCTTCATACTAAAGACCAGATCTTCCTCGACTTAACAAAGAGCTAAATCCTGGTAAACCTGTTGTAAGTTGAAAACATCGTTAAGTCGAAAATGCAATTAGTACACCTAACCTACCTTAAGTGTGCTCAGAAAACTTACATTAGCCTGTGGGTGGGCAGAATCCTCTCACACAAAGACGATTTTACAATAAAGTGTTGAATGTCTTGTGTAGTTTACTGAACACTGTACTGAGAGTAGAAAACAAGAGTGGTTGTATGGGCACAGGATGGCTGTAAGCATATCGGTTTTTCACACTGGTGATCGTGGGGCTGACTGGGGACCGTGGCTCACTGCCACTGCTGGGCACCACGAGAGAGAGGGTACCATGAGAGAGGATACGGCCTGTTGCTAGCCTGGGAAAAGATCAAAATGCAGAGTACCCTTTCTGCCAGCTGTGTGTTTTTTTCACACCATCCTAAAGCAAAATACAGTAAGTTGAACCATTGTAAATTGGGGACTATATGTGGCGCATCAGAATAATTTCATTGTTATGAGCAACCTTTTTATCACGCACGTCAATTATTTGAGATATTTCTATCCTAGCAAGTGAAGGTAATTCAGTTCCATGGTAGACTAGGTTATTAAAATTATTCACTGTTAAAAATGTGACAGGCGTTTCTAGATTTAAATTTGAATTTCAAACCTTTTGCCTGTTTTTTAATTGAGTTGCTTATCTTCTAGGAGTTCTCTGCATATTCTGAATAAAAGTCTTTTATCAGATACATGGTTTGCACATTTTCCTACAAGGCTCTTATTTTTTTAATGGTGTCTTTTGGAACACAAAAGCTTTTACATGATGATGAACTCCAGTTTATCCGTTTTTTTCTTTATAGATTGTGCTTTTGGTATCCTATCCAAGAGCTCCATTTAACAAATGCCACAAAGATTTCCTTCTGTTTCATTCCAAAACTTTTATAATTTTAGGTCTTTTGTTTAGGCCTAGGATCCACTGTGAGTTAACTTTTATGTATAGCAACTTTCCAGTAAAAGTTGAAATTCATCTTTTTGCCTGTGGATAGCCAGTTCTAGGTCCATTTGTTGGAAGGACTGTCCTTCAATAATAATCTATAATTTCTTCATAAAGGTGCTTTTTAAAGATTCAACTATCTTTGTGAAGTTTTTTTCTAGATTTAATTATAGGTATTCATAATTTTTGTAACTACATGAATGGAATATTTTTAAACTTAAATTTCCTGATTAGATATGACCCATGTATAGCAATCTTGCAGACTTCTGTCCATGGATCTCAAGCCTAGCAGCCTTACTGAAATTCTGTTAGTTTTGATTGTTTACCGGTAAATGCTCATGGTTTTTATGGATAAGCAATAATAGTGTATGAAATTCTTGGCAATTTCTTATTTTCCAGCACATATATATATATTTTTTTTCTTAAAAAAAATTTTTTAAATGTTTATTTTTGGGAGAGAGAGAGATAAGAGTGTGAGTGAGGGAGGGGCAGAGAGAGAGGACACAGAATTTGAAGCAAGCTCCAGGCTCTGAGCTGTCAGCACAGAGCCTGTCGTGGGGCTCGAACTCATGGACCATGAGATCATGACCTGACCGAAGTTGAACGCTTAACCTACTGAGCCACCCAGGTGCCCCTTTAAAAATTTTTTTTTTTTTTAATGTTTATTTATTTTTGAGAGAGAGAGTGGGAGCGGGATCGGGAGAGGAACAGAGAGAGAGGGAGACACAGAATTCAAAGCAGGCTCCAGGCTCTGAGCTATCAACACAGAGCCCAACATGGGGCCTGAAGTCATGAACCATGAGATCATGACCTGAGCCCGAGTCGGATACTTAGCCGACTGAGCCACCCAGGTGCCCCTGCTTTTTTTCTTACTTAATTGTAATGGCTAATATTTCTAGTACATTATTGAATAGAAGTAGTCATAGTGACCACTTTTGCCTTCTTTCAGACTTTAAATATTAAGCGTTAATATTAAATATTGAACAAAATGATGTTTGCTGTGGTTTTTTTTAAACATTTTTCACATTTTCCCTTTTACTCATACACCAAGAATTTTAATCATGGATTGGTTTTGAATTTTTATTAGCTCTGCATCCACTAAGGCAAATTTTGTTTTCCTTCTTTAATCTGTTCGTGTAGTAAATCCCACTGTTAAATATCCTAATGCAGCTGTTCTCAGACTCAGCCCGGAAAAGTGCTATGCCTGCTTCCCAGCCCCAGAGATTCTAGTTTAAGTGATGTGTGGTGCAGTATGGGCTCGTGGATTTTTAAAAGGTCTCCCAAGTGATTTCAGTGTACCGCCAAGTTTGACAGCCATTGTTCTTGGGACAAATCCTGCTTGAACATGAGTTTTTTTAAAACTACGTTTATGTTTGGTTTGTAATTTAAAAAAAAAATTTTTTTAATGTTTATTTATCATTGAAAGACAGAGATAGTGCATGAGCGGGGGAAGAACAGAGAGAGAGGGAGACACAATTTGAAGCAGGCTCCAGGCTCTGAGCTGTTAACACAGAGCCTGACGTGGGGCTTGAATTCACAAACCACAAGATCATGACCTGAGCCGAGTCAGACGCTTAACCAGCTGAGCCACCCAGGTGCCCTGTGATTTTTTTTTTTTTTTAAAGGATTTTTGCGTCCATGTTCTTAAGAGATTAGCTGCTAATTTTTTATTCTGTTCTTGAGTTGGTTTGGGTAATTTCTACTTTTCCTAGAAAATAGCCCTTTTTGCCATTTTCAGATTTGGAAGTTATTTTCTGACGGTGACATAGCCAGTAGGAGGGTGCCAGCCCAGTTAGCTTTTGCTTGTTTTTATTAATAACCTTTGCTCCTTTCTCCGCAGGTGATCTGTGTCCACGATGTCTCATCCATCTACCGAGTCCCCTTGTTATTAGAGGAGCAGGGGGTCGTAGATTATTTTCTCCGGAGACTTGACCTTCCGATCGAGAGGCAGCCACGAAAAATGCTGATGAAGTGGAAAGAGATGGCAGACAGGTTTGCGTCGTGATAAGGAGCTGGGAGTTGGAGCTTTTGTTCTCCTTTTCGTGAGGTCTCAGGGAATTCGCTTGTGCTGTCAGCTCATATTAGAGAAGGTCTTCGTGGTGAGAGGTGTCGAGACAGGTTCAGGGATGAGGAGGTCCTGGTAGAGCTGAGTTCAGGTCACACACCTATCGCCTTAGGTCCCCTCGACTAGAGAATCAGTGCCGACTGACCACACCTGGGTGAGCCGTCACACCCGAGGCCCACACGGATGGCGGGCCAAGCCCGCAGCACTCCTGGGGCGCTTCCCGGCACCTGAGCTGCGTGTGGGACTGGGCTGCTCACCGCGCACCAGGAAAGGAGGAGCAGGGGTGCCTAGCCTGGTGTGTGGCTACTGCTGCCAGATTGTGTCCCTCTGAGAACTGTCCCTGTTCCTTTTTAAGCCCAGCGATGCTTTGACGCCACATCAGAGGTCTTCACGCGGCGCCTCAGAGCCCCGGGTGTGTGCCCTGTCGCAGCTGCCGAAACAGCCCGACGGTGTTAATAAGCGCTCGTCACGTTGCTCTGTGATGCTTACTTTCCTTTTGACACTTTCCCTTTCAGTCTTCATCCGTCTACGTGTATATCCGTATGTTGCTACAAAGATGGTGCACAGTTCTATGATATTTTTTCATACAGTATTACCAACTCGTTAAAAAAAATGTTTCTTTTGAGAGAGAGAATCCCAGGCAGGCTCCATGCTGAGCACAGAGCCTGGCATGGGGCTTGATCCCACGAACCAGGAGATCATGACCTGCACTGAAAGCAAGAGTCAAACACTTAACCATCTGAGCCACCCAGGCACCCCATAAGCTTTTTTGATCTGTTACTAATTACTTTATGATGAAAAAAAATTCTTTTAAATGTTTATTTATTTTTGAGACAGAGAACAGAGCATGAGCGGAGGAGGGGTATAGAGAAGCGGAGGGGGGGGGAGGGAGACACAGAATCTGGAGCAGGCTCCAGGCTCCGAGCTGTCAGCACAGAGCCCGACACGGGGCTCGAACTCACGGACCGCGAGATCATGACCTGGCCAAAGTCGGACGCTCAACCGACTGAGCCACCCTGGCGCCCTTTGATGAAAATTTTTAATGAGTATAGACTGCTGTGTGAATATTTTTGACTCTTTCCTTCATCACATTAACTCTTAATGAATGGTCTGTTCATGTCTGTTAGTTTTTCTTGCTCCTTGGGATTTTAATGTTTCCTGGTTTTGTTTTTTAAGTGTCTATCCTTTCTTTCTCTTGCTCGCTCTTTCTTCCTTCCTTCCTTCCTTCCTTCCTACCTACCTACCTAATCTATCTATGTATCTATAGAGAGAATCCCAAGCAGACTCCTCACTGTCAGCACGGAGCTCAGTACGGGGCTCAATCTCACAAACCACAGGATCATGACCTGGGCTGAAACCAAGAGTTGGACACTTAACTATCTGAGCCACCCAGGTGCCCCTAAAATCCTACTTTCTTTACAAAGCCTGCCACATGGATTTGAAAGTAGCTCCCTCTCTACTGTCCTGGAAATGAAACTCAGATAATATCTGCTCTCATTATATTCTTCCCAGAGATGTTTTTCTCCTTTTTAGAAAGCAGTTTTGATCTCATGATGGCATATACATTCTAAATAATTTGGTGTTTCTTGGCCTTTCATAGATACGATCGCTTGCTGGAGACCTGCTCTATTGCCCTCGTGGGCAAATACACCAAGTTCTCAGACTCGTATGCCTCTGTCATTAAAGCTCTGGAGCATTCTGCCCTGGCCATCAACCACAAGTTGGAAATCAAGGTAAGGATGGGTGGCGCATATTCAGCTGAGGCATGAACGGGGAGGCCTTCTGCGTTCTCATAGATGCTGCATGATATCTACTTTATATTTTTGGAACTCAGAATTTCTTTTTAGGAAGAGAAAGGATTCGTGGTTGGCTCCTGGCTTGGAGAGAACAGTAGAACATTTTCAGGAGATGTTGAAGGGGAGAGATGGTCAGAGTAGTAGTTGAGAAAGTGAGTAGTTGAATTTGAATTATCGGGTGACCAAGTAAAATTGACCCATGGGCATGGGGGGGCCCCAGTGAGCCAGAGGCACCCTGCATAATTGCTCTTCACTTACCTTTGCAGTGGAAATGCTAACACCCACCTGCTGGAGCTGGGAGGTTTCTCTGAAATGTATGTCCAGTTGCCTGGTCAGTGCCTGGAATGTGGGCAGCCTTCAGGGAAGAGCACGTCTTGTGTTTTGCCCTATGACTTGATGGGCGGGAGCTGAGCCGATGGGGCACGGCCCCTGCTCATCTTCTTGGGGCAATAGAGTATTAAGGTTCGGGACTCCAATTCCGGCTGTCCTCCCCACTGGCTCTGGGGTTGGCCTTCTACTTCTCCAGGTGTTTCTCAGTGTCATAATTTAGTTTGCTTTGTGCTTGCGAACAGGTTGCTGTGGAGTGTCTTACTGTATAGGTTTTAAGAATTATGGAATCTCATTCCACTTCCCTGACTTCCTCTTGCTGCTGCTTTGGCTCATTCATCTGCTGTATCCACTCGGACGTAGTCTGTGCCTGTCGTTAGATGCGGGGCTGAGAGGTGAATGAGTCAGTGAGGTCTCTGAGATGTGACACAGAAGAAGGGGTGAATCTGTCTGGGTAGACGTGTGAGGAGGGTAGACTTCCTCAAGGAGGGACTCTGGGAGACTTTGGGAAGATGGGTAAGGCAGAAGGGAAGGGCGTCCGGACAGAAGGTCGAGAATACCCAAGGGCTTGGAGATGGGGACTAGTTGGGAAGTCCGTGGATAGACAAGTGTGACTCAGAAGATATCTGGAGACAGGCCTGTGAGGTCATGAATCCCGCCAACTGAGCCATAGCTGGGTCTTACCCTGAGGTTTAGGGAAGTCACTGCAGGGTATTAGGCAGGGAAAAAGGTGAATGACATAATAAGTGGGCAAAAGATTTGAATGGACATGCCCACAAGAGATGCACCTGATGCATGTGAAGAGACGGTCAAGGTCAACACCTTCAGTGCAGATGCAAATAAATGCCAATGAAATCTCTGTGAGATACTAACACACACCCGCCAGAGGGGCTACGGGTGTTGGTGAGGATGTGGAACTCTCATGCCTTGCTGGTGGGAATGTGAAATGTTACAACTGCTTTAGAACAGTCTGGTAGTTTCATATAAAGGTAGACGTACATTTTATGACCCTGCAGTTCTACTCCCAGGTATTTACTCAAGAGAAGTGAAAACAAAAGTACACACACACACACACACACACACATATACACAATTTTATACAAAAGGACTATTATTTTAATAGCCTAAGTCTGGAAGCAACCCTAACTATCCAGAGTGAGGCAATATACACACTGAGGTATATTTCTACAGTGGGAAACTGCCCGGGGATGAATCTCAAAAACATACTGAGCCAAAAAAGCCAGACACGGGAGGCTGTATGTTGTATGTTTTCATTTCTGTGAGGTTCTAGAAGAGGCCTCTGTGGTGACAGAAAGCAGAGCCAGGGGCCTCTGGGGCAGGAAGTGGAGAGGAGACTGCTTGCAGGGGAGCAGAGGGAACTTCCGGGGATGGCACTAGTTTTCTTCGCCATTGATTGTGGCGGTGGTCACACCTTCGTGTGTGTGTTTGACAAAACTGATCAGAGTGTGCACCTTAAAATGCCTGGATCTTATTGTGTGTCAGTTATACTTCAGTAAAGGTGAACAAAATGAAAAGCAGCCTGGGGGCGCCTGGGTGGCTCAGTCAGTTGAGCATCCGACTTCCGGTCAGGTCGTGATCTCACAGTTCATGAGTTTGAGCCCCGTGTCGGGCTCTGTGCTGACCGCTCAGAGCCTGGAGCCTGCTTCGGATTCTGTGTCTCCCTCTCTCTGCTTCTCTCTCTCTCTCTCTCTCTCTCTCTCTCTCTCTCTCTCAAAAATAAATAAAAACATTAAAAAAAAAACAAAAAAAAAACCAGCCTGGGTTGAAGGTGGGCTTGGGGAGATGTATCCCGGATGGAGAGAACACGGCAGAGCCGCTCCAGTGTGCTGAGTATAGGGCCTTGGGGAGGCAAATGAGTTTTGAAGGAAACGTTTGTATTTTACAATATAAGAAAGATTTTCAAGTCTGGAGATTATCACCGAGTTTAAATATATGAAGGTTCTAATTTTAAAACCCGATTTTTAAGGGAGATAGGACACTGATAATATAATTTGGGAATGCGGGGAAGAAAGCAGCTCTGGAGTCATGGCCTACTTCTTGTCTCCTATGTCCCCAGTACATAGATTCCACGGACTTGGAGCCCAGTACCCTGCAGGAGGAGCCCGTACGCTACCACGAAGCCTGGCAGAAGCTCTGTAGCGCCCAGTGAGTAGTGCCCTGTGCCCGGCTTCCGGGGGCTCGGGGGTGGGCTCGGGGAGCAGAGTGCCGGGCTCTTGTGCACCAGTAGTAGGTAATCTACTTTTTGAATGGCTTTTGATTACCGAAAGGGCCGCAGTCTGGATGATTTAAGCCTTACAGAAATACAGCTTATCAGCACAGTTGAACCTAAAGAAAACATGACATTTGTCGTATGCATCTACTCATGAGGCTTAAAGGTTTTCACCAGGGCGGGGAGGGGGGCGCCTGGGTGGCTCAGTCGGTTGAGCGTCCGACTTCGGCTCGGGTCATGATCTGGTGGTTCGTGAGTTCGAGCCCCGCGTCGGGCTCTGTGCTGACGGCTCGGAGCCTGGAGCCTGCTTCGGATTCTGGGTCTCCCTCTCTGCCCCTCCCCTGCTCACGCTCTGTCTCTCTCTCTTGAAAATAAAGATTAAAAAAAATTTTTTAAAGATTTTCATCTGGAACATTTGATGAGGACCCTTCAGTGGAGTCTCATGGTTTGTTTTTGGCAGCCATTATTTATAGTAGAAAATCACAAAATTCTAGATCACTGGAACAATTGGATGTTATGGGTCCCTATAGCTATGAACGAGACCCCAAGCTCAACAGGCCATCTAAGAGGATGAGGAAGGCTCCTTTCCCGTTCAGGGGAGCACTTTACGCCAAGAAGTAAAAAGTTGCATTTATAGCAATATAACTTATACTAAATATTAGGGAAGAATCCGTGTGTGCCACCTTTTCCCTGTAAGCGTTTTGTAGCATTACTCAGAAACATTTCGTGTGCATCTTTTTTTTTTTAATGTTTATTTGCTTTTGAGAGAGAGAGAGTGCACGTCGGGGAGGGACAGAGAGAGAGGGAGACACAGAATCCAAAATGGGCTCCAGGCTCTGAGCTGTCAGCACAGACCCCGACGCAGGGCTTGAACTCATGAACCATGAGATCGTGACCTGAGCCCAAGTGGGACGCTTAACTGACTGAGCCACCCGGGCGCCCCTTCATGTGCATCTTCCAAGTTCATAGTATTTGGTGTTTATATACAGCTCACTGGCAGTCTTGCAATCACGATATAGCCCCAGTGGCAAAACGCGCGGAGTGACTTCGTGGCATCCGTGTCTTGGGAATGGCTCCTTGGGTGCTTACTGCGAGTTGGGCTGGTGGGCAGGGTCCATTGCCTTGTGCTGTGCTCTCTTGTACAGTGGAGTGCTGGTTCCCGGGGGATTTGGTGTTCGGGGGACGGAAGGAAAGATCCAAGCTATCGCCTGGGCTCGGAAACAGAAGAAGCCTTTTTTGGGTAAGGAGTAGGAGAGGTCAGGAGAAGGTGCCACATGGGAGCCTGTAAATAAAACAGGGAGGTCACTGGAAGCAAGCTTAGGCGCCCTCATTCTAGATGTCAGCTCAAGTAGAAGCCAGTTTGGTTCTGTTTGGGAGAAATTCAGACTCCCTTAAGCGTGAAAAGTTTTAAGAGCTTGTACGTTCGTCCACGTGTCCGTGTCGTGGAATTTGGAGAGAATGAAATGGCAATCAGGAAATTTTGGCTGTTCGCTGAGCCCGGCTGTTGGGCAGGACATGTGAAGCTAGGTTTTATATCCTCACTTGGAATTTGGGCCAAGTGGTTTTGGATGCTTCCTGATGCTGCAAATTGTAGTAATTTTCAACTTGATCCCTTGTAAATGGGAACCTAATGAGAGGATAAGAAAACTTGAAGTTTTAAATATGAGTAGAGTGTTGCTTATTTCTAGAACCAAATAGCTTCTAAAACTTGGCATCTTCATATGCACTTATATCCAGTGTTCGAAAGCTGATACAGATGACACAGCAGGGGGTGCATGTTTACAGCAGGAAAACATGAGAGTTTGTGATTGTCCTTTTGCGAGCAGACAGGACACAAAGTCCAGGACAGGCTGGTGGGAAACGTAGGAGCTGCCTTTTTAATGGAGCTTCATTTGTTTTTCCCCTCCACCTGCAAGGTGTGTGCCTAGGAATGCAGCTGGCAGTGGTTGAATTTTCCAGAAATGTGCTGGGATGGCAAGGTGAGTGTTTGTTAAACTTGTTACATTCTTGCCAAAGTGTTTTCCTGAAGCGCGTGAAGCCTGCTGCCTCCTGCGTGATGGTAGAGGAGGGCAGGCCTGGTCTCTCCATACCTGGCGGGAAACAGCAAAGGGGAACCCTGTGTGCATTGAGGGCGCGCGTGGCTCTGCCAGCCCGACCACAGGAAGGAGGGGTCACAGCTGAGCAAGCAGCCTGGGCTCTCTGCCCCTGCATTTCCTGCTCTGGAGACTCCTGCATGTCCACCCCCGTGGCCACCATCCCTGGGCGTCTGCCGAGCAAGAAGCCAACAGCTCTGGCCTGTGTGAGGCTGTGCGGTTATCATGAACTTGGGCCCTGGAGCTGGTTAGACCTGAGCTCAAATTCTGAGTCACTTGTTGTGGGTGATTTTAGATAAATTACTTAGCCCTTTTGGCTTCTGTTCTTTCTATAAAATGGGGTGATAATGGTACCTATTTCTCATGGTTGTAAGGATTAAATGGAATAGTGCATGTGAATAGTCCCAGCATAGTGTCTGGCAAATAGGAAATACTCCGTAATATTGGCCCTGTGCCTGGCTAACTGTCCAGGCCACCCGAAAACTCAGTGGCTTCCAACGTTTTATCGTGTCTCCGTATGCTGTGCGTTGAGTGGACTCGGCTGGCTGGTTTTCTGCGCCCTGTATCTGAGATCCTGCCCCCCATCCAGCTCTGCCCAGCAGGGATATCCAGTTGGTTCTCTCCACGTGGCAAGGCTCCTCATTCACAGCCTGGCGACCTACCAGCTTCCAAAATGACCGGCCCAGTGTGTAGGCACTTAACTAGCTTGCTAATGTCCCAAGGCCAAGTGCAGTCGGTGGGGGACGGAACCACACAGCCCGAGGACTGGGGCTATGGAAGAAGCTAGTCTCTGTAGCCCAGCTGACAGACATGAGGTTTTCAGAAAGACCTTACAAGTTGTAAGAAAAACAAAGCAAGCATCCTGAGGCGTGTAAAAGCGGCCTGGCTCCACAAAGGATGAGCGGCTCTCCTGTGGCCAGCTGACTGTTAGGACTGGGTTCATTGCACATGTTTTCTGAGAGTTACCCTGAGGGCATGGTGGCTGTTTCATAGGCAGCATGCCCTGTAGTTCTGACTCCTGAGCCTCTGGCGGGCACCGTCTTAGCACCCACCACCCTAGATCTGGCCCTCTGGGCACCCTGGACCCTTGCCCAGTTACAGTCTGTTGCCCACTCAGGTCCCCAGGTGGGTGAGTGACTTGGTGACAGGCTTAGCTTTGCTTGGGACCTGGCCGTGGTTAGGAACAGTACCTAGCCTGTCACACAAAAGGAGCCGTGCTGTACCAGGAACTTGATTCTTCTAGTCTTTGTGGTTTTGCTTATGGTTAGACCATAAATTCAGTAAAGGAGAGGAAGGCTTATTTGGGTGTTGAAATCAGTTCTGATGTAGCTGCTGAGGGAGGCAATGGGGCAGTGCAATGTAGGATGCACAGGAGGACAGGAATGTATTCCAGCCCGGAGAGATGCAGCCTGAGAGGAAAAAATGGACAGAACAGTGTAAGAACTGTCATAAGGATGCGTTATCTAAATAAAGGTTATGAGGTTGTGCCATTGGTTTTGATTTCCCCATTTTGTGCAGCTTGACTTCCCAGAGAGTTAACAGGTGTAATGGAAAAACTCACCTGTGTTTGTGCATTGAGTCCTTCACGTCTTAACGTTATCCTTAGTTTTGTTCTAAATACCGAAGGATCGCTTTACATCGAGGAGGGAAATTGTGAGTTAGGGCTTAGGAATGACACTTTTCAATAATCAGGTTTGTTTGTAACTCTTTTCGTAACGTAAGTGTTTTGATTTTTCAGATGCCAACTCTACAGAGTTTGACCCTAAGACCAATCATCCTGTGGTGAGTCCAGGGTTTGAATGTTACCAGGGCTTAGAAGGGTGTGGAGGGGGCGGGCACCGGAAAGAGACCCCTGGATCCCCCCAGAGAACCCTCAGACTGGATAGAAAGAACTTTTTTATTTTTCATTGTGCAGTTTCTCACTTCTCTTCCCAGTTCGCAACAGAAAGTTTTTAAGACGGGTATCACCCCAACCAGGGTGGTTCCTGATTAAAATCACTCTTCATCCCCACTCCCCTTAGCCCTTAACTCCTCTTGGCACTCTAACGATCGTTTTGTACTGACACGAAACACCCACATGGGCACTTACTATGCGCCAGGCACTGTTCTCACCACTTAACGTGTATTCATTCATTCCATCCCCGACAACCCTGGGAGACGGGATGTTATTCAGGAACCATGGAATATGGTTCTGATGTGTTTAATGGTAACCAAAGCTTTTGGAGGCCCCCGTACCTTGTGTGATGTCTCCTGTCAGAGGCATATGGCTCCTGGGGAGGAATAGCGCCTTTACCCATCTTTGAATCTCCTATCCCGGGGGTGACAGGCGGGCTCTTGGTACCAGAGACACTGTGATAAACAAAGTGGACCAAGCTCTTGATCTCAGGGCATTTAAATAGCATCGAGATATGCTTGTTGACCTGCAGTTGAACTTTGCTAATACTAAGAGCTCAGGAGGAGAAGAATGAAGGGTTTGAAGTGTGCAGCCTCGGGGTGGTGGGAAAGCAGGGCTCAGATAGGGGCCTGGAGGCCTTAGAAAGTGCTCAGGGGAGCCCGGGACCGAGCGGTGGGCTGGGCTCCCGTGGCAGGGGGGGCCTCGGCCTCTCCGCCCCACACACGTCCGCCAGGCTCCCGCCTAGACCCGGCAAACCCTGGAGAAGCATCCCTGTCCTCTGAGTGGCTCATGAGTCCGGTGGAGGGGACACGTGCTGTAACATCAGCATATCCTGTCTTGCATCCGTGCCGCTACGTTAGTCTCCAGAGCGTGTTGTGGCCCAGCAGCCCTCATGGTCTGAAGTGCTGGGGGCAGGAAGGGCCACGGGCAGGAGCAGCTGTGTTCGGTCCTACAGCTCAGGAGGACAGGCTAAAGGATTAAGCCGCTACCCAACACAGGTTCACAGAATGATTATGGGGAGGCATTTCCCCAGTGACAAACATCTCTTGTAAGGAAGGGCTGGGGAATCAGAGCCTCCTGCCAGGCTCTTGTCACTCAGTGTAGGCAGTTTGCTAACGGAGGCAGAGTTTGGTAGCGTGTGTTTGTTTTTTGAACACCTCCAGGTCATAGACATGCCAGAACACAATCCTGGGCAGATGGGCGGAACCATGAGGCTGGGCAAGAGGAGAACCCTGTTCCAGACCAAGAACTCGGTCATGAGTAAGAGCGGCCTCTCACCGGCCCCGCCTTCAGCTCTGCGTGCCCAGGACGCACATCTTGGGCTGCTGCTGGGGCTCCGAAGAGCCAGGCTGACTTTTTTGGTTTTGTTCTTGCTTTTGAGGTCTTTTTTTCCCCCCTTCCTAGTCACATTCTTCTAGGATGTGCTGTAATAACCAGAGAAGCAGTGTGGCTCTTAGAAAGCTTGCAGGCAGTGCGGTCAGGGCCCTGGGGGCCTTGGGTGTGGGCGGCTGACCAGAAGGAGGCAGGTGAACTCTCCCCACACAGTCTGTCCTGTACCTCGTCTGTTCGGTTGAACCGAATTAAACTGCCAATGTTGGCGATTTCTGTCCCCCAGAAAGGCAGTTTCGTATGGTCCAACCTAACAAGGTTTTAGTCGAAAAGTACTAATACGCGCTAAAGATTTAGAGAAAATTGGGGCGGGGGGGAACATTTAGGAGAATTACTCCATTCAATCTCATTTTCTTGCCCACTGGGAAAATTCTGTCTTTATTTGCCGGGGCCCCATGTGTCTGTCAGTTTGAGTCACTTGAGTAGGTGGCCTTGGGGTCCTTCCAGCTCTGTGTTCTGTGGACTTGGGGGCCTCACCCCACAGCCCTGGTGCCAAGGCTCTTTGTGCCTGTGACTTAACCGCATGGCGCTGCCCTGAGGACCATCCCTGTAGCTCTGGAAGTGTCTTTCTAGGCTTCCACTGTTTGATATGTCCTGGTGTGTTTTCCAAGGCAGTTTCCAGCAGGAAAGTGCTCTTGTACCTCAGTAATCGAGGTTGGAGGGTGGTGATGGAAAGGAAACAGCTGTTCTAGTTTTTCTTGGTGTGGTCAAAACAGTCCAAGCCCAAGAATTCATGCAAATGGTGCTGCTATAGGCAGGAGGCTGTGGTTGCCTGGAGAATCCTAGAAATGACCTTCAAAAGGCCTGGCTGTAGGTGATTCAAAAGTAAACTGGGAAGCAAGAGGCAGTAGTGAATAGATTGTTCTGTGAAATCAGGACTCTTTACGGGAGCATGCTTGCTTTTGCCAGGGAAACTCTACGGAGACCCGGATTACTTGGAAGAGAGGCACCGCCACAGATTTGAGGTAAGCGGGGGAGCTTTGTGGCTTTTAAACCTTCCTCCTTCTGGTTACTCTAGACAAGTAAGCTGAGAGGTCAGTCAGCTTACTTTTCATGTTTCCATAGGTGAATCCAGTCCTGAAAAAGTGTTTGGAGGAGCAGGGCTTGAAGTTTGTTGGCCAGGATGTTGGGGGAGAGCGGATGGAGATCGTGGAGCTGGAGGGTGAGCGCGGGGTGGCTGTGCGTGGGCGGGGGGGGGGGGGGGCAGTGAGCACTGGCCTGATGGCGGTAGGGAGGGCCCCGGCCCTGGTGGGGTGCTCTTGGAGAACGAGGCACCCGGCGGCCTGGGAAGCCTGTCCTTCCTCAGCCAGCACTGCACTCCTGGCCTCGGTCCTCATTCTCCAGAATGAGAGCTTGGACTTGGCCCTTGAGCCCCACTTCCGATCTTGACGACCTGCAGACTTGGTCCCACGGAAGCCAGGGAGCAGGGGGAGCTGGGGCGGGAACCCCCGAGGGGAGACAGCGAGCAGGGTGACAGCATCCGTTCCCCCCGTTCTCTGGCTGCCTTTCTCTAGGTTCTGATTCAGATGCTGGTTTTCGATCATTTTAAGGGTCCGTAGAAAGGTGAAACATTTGACGAGGTTTGCTCATCTGTTGTGTTCTATGCACATGATGAAAGCGCTGCTTCTGCGTGTCTGTTTCAGAGCATCCCTTTTTCGTTGGAGTCCAGTACCACCCTGAGTTCCTGTCCAGGCCCATCAAGCCTTCGCCTCCGTACTTTGGCCTTCTGCTGGCCTCCGTGGGGAGGCTCCCGCATTACCTCCAGAAAGGCTGCAGGCTCTCGCCCAGGTGCGGTCACTCCTCTGTAGTCCATCAGGGTGTCCCCTGCCTGTTACTGTGGTCTCCCTGGTGTTCCCGGCTGCTTCTGTGCCACCCGGAGCCCCCCCCCCCCCCCCTGTGGTGGCCAGGGCCCCTCACCGTAGCACCTGGCCTCCGGGATCCCATGTAGCAGTAGGACCCTGGGTCCGTGGGGAACTGGCTTTCACGGGCTGGCGGCCACAGCCCTGGTGGATTTCCTGCCCTGCTGAGACTTTATCCTCACCCTGAGCTGGTGGGTAGAGTATCAGGACCACAGTGTAAGTCGAACGTATGTCTTTTGTAACTAGAAGAAGAAAATCCCTCTACAGCTCCATGCTAAATACATAAGGCAGGAAAGCGTCTGATTCCTGCTGTGGGTAGGCAGGTGTCCCTGTGGTGATGGTGGCTAGAAAAACAGAGAAGGAAAGCGTGTGTTTGGTGGGAGACGACGAATAAACCATCTGAATTCCACAGGGACACCTACAGCGACAGGAGTGGAAGCAGCTCCCCGGACTCTGAAATCACCGAGTTGAAGTTTCCGTCAATAAATCATGACTGATGATGACGTAAGTGGTGTTTTTAAGCTGTAGTATTTTTGTTTGTTTTAATGGCGATAATACTAGAATTGCAAGGATATCGCGAAGGTTCAGTGTGGAGAACTTCATCTGCCCAGAATGCAGGTGGTAGGGTCCGTGTGGGCATCAGCCAGGTGAGAGGCCCGTCTGAGTTACAGCGCACCCGTCCCCCTGCCTCGGGGACCCCAGTGCAGGGCGGAGGGGACACGAGTCATTGGGCAGCTGTCTTGTTACCGATTGCTTCATTCAGGTGCCAGTCTGACCTAATCTGGGGGAACTGGGTTCTCAGACCCTGTTATTTCATGTAGCTGTAAACTTAGAGATCATGAAGGAGGTGACGGGTATGACAAAGCGGCGTTGGTCACTTTTGCAGAAACTCAGGCTTTCGTCAGGAAGTGCTTTAAGATTGATACCTACAACACTTTTATGTTGACTGCTGCTTATTCTCGAACTCCCTCAGAATCTGAACAGTTACCGGGCCAGCTTTGAACGTTAGTCTTTATGGTGACAGGGTTTGTACGTCTATAAAGTCTGGTAGCCTTGGGCACTGCCGTGAATTATGTAAAATGTCGTGATAACTGAGTGAACCATGTCGGCAAAAATCCACATCTTGGTGGTGGGGGTGTCAGAAGGGGGCTGGGGTGGCAGGAACCCGTGGGGTCTGAAGGAACCAGGGCTGTCTCGCGGTCCCATGTTTGGCGTCACCACCACAGGCGGGCGGCCTCCTGAAGCCTGCGCCCCTCACGTTCACATGCATGGCTGTGCCCCTCCCACCCTGGACGCTGAGCCACTGGCCCGTGAGAGCATGAGGGGGTGCTGGTTCCCATTAGCACACACGCACGCGTGCATCGCTCTGCAGGGGTTGGGGTGGGGGGTGTCTGCTGGTCTGAGAAACTGTGCTATAGACACAGCAAGCGTTCACGGTCAGGGGCTGGGTGGCGGGTCAAGTCTGTGGAGACGCTCCCTGCTGCGTCGAGTGGAGGCTCCCCCGCCAGCGGCCTGCGAGGACACCGGGCGCACCGACCGGAGCCCCTGAGGTCTGGAAAATGTGTGGGGGTGCAGGAATCACCAATGCAGCTTCTGACTCCTTGCGTTAGGTTCCTGCCGCTGGTCCTCACTGAGCCCCTGGCGTAGTTTTCCACAGCAGCCGACGAAATCCTCACTTGTCTACTGGAACATACGTCGTGTAACTGCTCTCTCTCTCTCTCTCTCTTTTTTCTTTTGTTTAACAGGGATGATTCTTCCAGACAGCCTTCGGACTTGAGAGTTTACAGCTTTGATTTTACACTCAGCTTTTGACACTTCCTTTAAATTATGTTTTTATTAAGATTATTTTATTATGGGGGAAAGGTATTTGGAAGACTCTGTGACTCGCATGTCCCATCCTGTGTATCGGCTCCTACACAGTGCCGCCCCGTGTGGACGCCTGGTGTGGAAACCCCGTGTGGAAGCCCGGTGTGGACGCCCCGTGTGGTCCCCAAAGCTCTTGGCCGAGGAGCGGGTCCTCTGGGCAGGAGCGGATGATGCGCGTGCCGGTGGAGCGCCCATTGGTCACCTCGTTTCTCCAAACTACCTCCTGTCGTGGTGGATCCAGGCGTGTAGCCCGTCGCCTCCCCTTGAATGCCTAGACCGTGGGAAGTGTGGGCCACGCGGACCTAGTGCATGCGGAGGGACGATTCTGGCGAGTGCTCACGGCGGCCGATGCTGGGAACCCCTGCTCTGCGGGGCCGCCCGCTGCCTGCTGTGACTGGTACTGTCGTCCAAAGGGAACGGTTAGTTTGGGGTCACGTGGAACAGCAGGTGGCCGGTCTCTCGGAAGCGTGGTTTCCGCATCCCTGTGCTCTGGCCACACTTCTCTTCCTGGGGCTGGGAGATACTCCTTGCATCAAGGGGTTGCTTTAAAAAAAAAAAAAAAAAAGAACAAAGAATCTTTTGGGGAAACTGCCTCTAAAACCCTCTCATCTACAGACAGCTTTGCTTGAGGGGATTTCTTCCTTCCAGAACGGTGTTATTGCGGTTGAAATGCAATATGGAAAGCTATTTTCTTAATGTGCCGTAACAGTAGGCACCGCCGTGTGCCCGTCCTATTCTGGCTAGCCCCCGTGTATACTCTAACTTAAGAAATAAATAATGCAGAATGAGCCACGCTTTGTGATGCGCTTTACACCGCGGCCGGTGGGGAACGTCTGAGTGTGGCAGCCAGACATGTCTGTGTCACCTGAACTCTCAGTACCTGGCTCTCCTCCAGTGGGGCATCCTTTGGTGGACGATCTGATGACACTTCGTTTAAAAACTGAGAGTAGCCATTTTTTTTTAATGTATGTTTATTTTTGAGAGAGAGAGAGAGAGAGAGCGTGACAGAGAAGGGGCAGAGAGGGAGGAAGACACAGAATGTGAAGCAGGCTCCAGGCTCTGAGCTGTCAGCATGGAGCTCGATGCGGGGCTCGAATCCACAAACTGCAAGGTCATTCATGACCTGAGCCGAAGTCAGACATTTAACCGACTGAGCCACCCAGGCGCCTTGAGAAGCTTTTTTTTTCTTTTTAACATTCATTTTTGATAGAAACAGCGTGAGTGGGGGAGGGGCAGAGAGAAAGGGAGACACAAAATCCGAAGTAGGCTCCACGCTGTCGGCACAGAGCCCAACGCGGGACTTGAACCCGTGAACTGAGAGATCATGACCTGAGCTGAGGTCAGATGCTTAACTGACTGAGCCATCCAGGTGCCCAGAGGAGCCTTTCTTTTTTAAAAAACAACATTTTTTAAAACATTTATTTATTTTTGAGAGAGAGACAAAGCATGAGCAGGGGAGGGGCAGAGAGAGAGGGAGACACAGAATCCAAAGCAGGCTCCAGGCTCTGAGCTGTCAGCACAGAGCCCGACACAGGGATCGAGCTCACGGACCGTGAGATCATGACCTGAGCCGAAGTCGGACGCCTAACCGACTAAGCCACCCTCTTTTTCAATGGGAAACCAGAATTTCCCCAAAAGGCTTCACATTTAGGTTCTCAGCATGTAGAGATTCACTCAGCATGAGTGCTGCTTGATCTTCAGAAAGGGGGGATGGGCGTGTTGTTTATGGCGGTCCCTCCCTCGCGTGTGTGGCCAGGGAGCAGCGGACCCACGACCATTAGCCAGCAGGACTGCTTTATCCGCAGGGTGGTCTTCCTGCTACCCTGGCCGCTACCACGGCAGCGTCCTGCGGGCTGTGTCCTCCAGAGTGCAATGAGCAATACTGCATCCGTCCTTGTTGGGGACACTGGTGCCCCCCCCCCCCCCCCCCCCCCCCACCGGCTGCTGAGCTCACCCACATGAGCTGGCTCCTCTCTACAGTCTGAGGCAGAGGCTCAGCCTGGATTGCCCATCAGTGGTCCACAGCCTTTCCTCCCCGACCCTCGAGAAACTGGGTTGGGGAGGAAAATGTCACCATTTAGCCCAGCCCCTCCATCGGGGAGATCCGGAGAAGTGGGCCTCCTTTTCCTGGCACGCTTCCACTCACCCATCACGGCCAAAGCCCAGAAGCTGGTGTTCCTGCCCCCGACCAGGCACGAGCAACCTCGCTGCCTTTGTCTGTCTCCGGTTCTCATGGACCAAAGTAAAATGTGTTCACTCGCAGAGGCCTTCATTCCAGTCTCGGGACTTTGAACGCGGCCAATGGGGTGAATCCTAACCGCGGTCTCCACCTGGTGGTCTCAGCAGACCGTGTAAATCATTTTCGCAATAGCCTTCCCCCAACGGAGGACTCCGACGTGCCCACTGGTGACAGCAGCGCTCCCCACAACCGCGAGGACTCGGCCGGGTGTGGGGCGGTTTGCAAAGGCCCCGCGGCAGGGCGATCTCCCGCCCCTGCATCGGAGAGCGCCTCGGCGGACGAGTCGTTGAGTGCTGCCCGCTCGGGTGACCTTCCTAGAGAAGGGACCAGGACTGGCCTTCCGGGGCTTACAAAGCCTGACCCGCCCTGCCACCCTGGCTGTGGCAGTGGGGACCATGCCGGGCTGACGCCGGGACCGGAGGATGGCTTTCCGCACCCAGTGGTGACTGACCGGTGTCCAGAGCTTCTGGGGGAGAAATTCCTCGGGCGTCCTTCGCTTCAACCCAGGTGGTCCACGCCGGTTCTTAGTCTGCAGCAGCTCAGCGACATGACTGCGCTTGCCTTGGCAGAAACCGGCTCGTTCCCAGGGAGAGCACGTCTGAGGGTCGTGCTGCCTGGACCAGCATCCAGCACGCGCCCGGCACGTGGAAGGTGCTCAGAAATGGCCCCTCTCCTGACTTCTTGATCAGCACAACCTCTGTGCTGGTTCCCAGTGGCCTCTGGAAACGTGATTCGGGCCCCGGGTTTGGGTGACTGATGAGTGAGAGCAGCTGGGGAGTCATCAGCGCAGAGCTCGACGCGGGGCTCGAACCCACGAACCGGGAGGTCATGACCTGAGCAGAAGTCAGATGCTTAACCGACTGAGCCACCCAGGTGCCCCAAGGGAAGCGTGTTTTGCAGGCCCTCCTGTGAAATGCCGTCTGACAAGATTCCATGGTTTTCTAGTGGCTCAGACCTAAGTCTAGGCGGCTCCTTGTTTCACCAGCAGATATTTATTTGGCAGCTACTACATGCTCACCATGTCTGAGATTCTGAACTTAACAGCCATAAACAAAACAGATCCAGACCGCTGTCCCCCGGAGCATGGATTCTACTGCAGGGGAGGGGACAGCTATAAATAAAAGCTACGGAAAGTGACTGACAAGTGCACTGGTGAAAAAGGTTGGAAGCAGGAAAGGGGGAAGGGGGGTGCTGGGGAAGGAGGTATAATTGGAAGTGGGCTGGGTAGTGAATATCCTTCCCTGTCACTTGAAAGTGGAGCAGAGAGGAAATAGTCCTGCAGCTCTCCGGGGGAGGAGCATTCGGGGGGAGGGGGGGGAAGCAGCCAGTGCAAAGGCCCTGAAGCAAGTGTGTTCATGAAACAAGCTGGTGGGTGTAGCCGGAACACAGGAGCAAGGGGCAGGAGGGGTTGAGGTCAGATGGGCCAACTTGCCAATTGTATAGACCACTGTTTGGGCTTGGCTTCCGATGAAATGGGGAGTTCTTTTGAGTTCTTTGAGCCCGAGCAGGGCATGATCAGACATTGGCTTTCTAGTCTCTGGCTCGGCTGGTGGAGATGACAGGGGAAGTGACCAGAGCAGGAATCCTCGCCAGTGGCTGGAGGGTGCTTGGGATGGAAGTCAGACTCTTCCTGTACAGGTGCTGGGGAGACAGGGCGTGGCTCTGATGATGACAAGTGCTCCTGCCCCCAGTCCATTTCACTGTCTTATAGATGAAGAAACTGAACAGAGGTAGCAATTTGCCCCAGGGGACCCGGTCTTTAAGGCAAAGCTGGAATGGATTGCAACCATCCAGGCCCCATAGCTCCGTGTGGGAGGAGCCCGGGGCTGGCTCAGCCTCCTGGACAGAGGTGGGCTGGGCGCGGGGCTCAGGGCTCAGCTGCATCCAGCTGGCCGGCCGGAAAAGAACCATTCTTGCCCCAGGGTGCATGTAATTTATTAAAGAGCTTTGACAGTCACAAGTTCCAGCAAGCCTGGGGTGGTGGCTGCAGGGTGGCCTGCTTGCCCTACAGGCACGGTTACCGAGTGTGCCTGGCCATCTGCAGAAGGGCTTTCCCTGTATGACGCATTCCTTTCTGGCCCCGTCTCGCCACTGGAGTCGCAGACCCCGGGCTGGGCAAAGGGAGCTTCTGAGGCAGTAGGACCGTCCCTCACAGCTCAGCCCTCCGATCGCCCTGGCCAAGTTTTTACCAGTTCTTTCCAGAAGGAAGGTTCCTTGGGGATCGTGCTAAGAGCAGTTTCTCAGCTACACAGACGGGGGTCCGCTCGGGATTGAAGCCCGTGCGTGTGCGGTTGTCCAAGGAGCGAGGATGGTCGCGCTCCCGTCCACCTCTGAACAGCCCAGACGGGTTTTAAAGGGAGGACTTCGGCTCAGACAGGAAATCCTGCATCTGCCAGGGAGAGCTGGCCTGCCAGTGCACGGCCCTGCTCGCCGACCGGGGCCCTCACAGGACGCAGCAGGTGCGGGAGCCGGGTCCTCGCTGCTTGAGCTGCTGCCGGAGCTGCTCCTTCTCCGCCGTCAGCACCTTCACCCTCTCCTGCAGCGTGCGCAACTCCGCCACCCACTTCTGCGGTGTGTGTGGGGGGGTGGGGTCACCCCACAAGCAGAGGCCTGAGGTGGTGCCGCCTCGGGTTTGCCCCCTCCACCCAGGGTTGAACTGACGGAGGAGGGCAAGCCCTGGAGGGCCCAGGGGGGCCTACTCAAGGCCACTGGGGACCACATGGCCCTTCCCTGCTTGGTGGGAGCCGGGTTCCTCGCCATGCCATCACCCCTGACAAATCAACCCTGGGGGCTGAGGGAAGCCGCTTGACCTGAGGGGCCTGCCAGCATCCCAGAGTCTGGGCCCGGCCTCCTCAAGGGTTGGGTAGGAGCCGCCCGGGCATGTCCCTCCCTCTCTCCGCCAGCCCCTTGCTCTCCTCTGCTTTTCTGCCATCTGATGTTTCCCTCTTGAAAAGGCTTTTTCTTAGGACTCTGTCCAGCACTAACTGCCCCCCATTGTAAGGGCCTTCCCCTAAATACAGTATAGTACGGCCCCGTCTTCAGGGTGGTCTTAAAGCTTCTCAAGATTCCATCCCCCCCCCCCAGCTCCCCCAGCCCATGGTGATGGAACATGGGGTGTAGCAGGATTATTTCAGTGCTCCCCCCACCCCCCGTGTGCTTGCGGGTGATGGAGCACTGAGGGAAACCCGATGGCATGGCCAGGACTGCTGGCCTGCCCCCGCCCCAGCCGCTTACCTGCTTGCACCACTCCTGGATGGCGTGGACAGACAGCGGGCCCTGGATGCTCCCGTCCCGCCGCAAGAACACCTCCCCCTGGTCAGTCTCATAGAGCTGCGGCTCGGCCTGGGCCCTGGGGGCACGCACGCTCAGGCGGATCACCTTGGTAAGGGCGACAGCGACTCTGGTCGCTAATCCCACCTGGCTGGCTCTTCCGGGCTCCTGGGGCAGCCTGGTGGGCGTGGGGGCAAGGGGGCACTTCTGGCCTCTCCGGTCACTCTGCCCGGCCCCCCTCTGCCCCACCCTCCACCCCCCAGCCCTGCTCAGCAGAGCCGAATGGGGCCATCACGCGGGGGCCAGACAGACCCAGGGCTCACCTTGAGGGGGGTGGGGGAGGCGATGGTGCTGACCACGGGGATGAAAGAGAGTGTGTAGGCGTCGGGGAAGACCTGGGGCTGGAAACCCTGCAGGATGGAGTCCACCAGCAGGCGCACGCGGTCCTCGTCGCGGTGGCTGCAGGGGACGCCCCGCACCAGGCCGCTGTCCTCGACGCCCACAAACAGGCTGCCGCCCTCGCCGTTGAGGAAGGCGCACGCGTAGCGCCGCAGGTGGTGCTTGAAGGCCAGGCTCAGGTACTCGCCGCCGCCGCGCTTGAACTCCACGCTGCGCGTCTCGCTGCCCAGGAAGGCGCCCTGGAAGAGGCGCTCCTGGCCCGGGACCTCCTGGTGCACGATGGCGCTGTCGGAGCGTGCGCCGCTGGGCCGGTCCTGGGACCTCTGTGGGGCCCGTGCCGGGGGGCTGTTGGCAGGGCTGGGGCTCGGGCTCCGGCTGCTGTCGTCCTCCCGCTGGGGTGAGGGGTGAGAGTAAGGAGCCTCGGGGGACAGGACAAGAGGGACGGGACACACCTCCTTCCGCCTGGGGCCCAGCCCGCTGGGGCATCCTAATGCCCCGTCCCAGGCGGAAGGGCCTAACTGCCCACCGTCCTGCAGCCAGTGCTGGAAACCTGCTAAGTCAAGGGTTTGAGCCGCCACTGCTCCTTCCTGCTGGGCTATGGTAGGCATGGTGAGGACAAAGAGTTCTCCTTCTCAGGTCGGGGGCCAGAACCCTGGAGGCCAATCTCTTCCCACTTAGATTGTAGACTGGCCTCTGAGGCTCGGGGCCAAGATCATTCCAACAGATAACCCCCTTCTTGTCTCCCTGAAATGCCTGCCTATCGCTTTCTGGACCACTGATCAGTCCTGAATCTCAACCCTCCTCTGGCCCTCCTGAGACCCCTTCCGTGGTTTCTGTTTTGTTCTCGGGCTCTGTGCGTGAGCAGACTCATGGCCACCGGCCTCTTCTGGGCCTCATCACGGCCTCCGTACCTCCCATCCACCCTCCTTGCTGACCCTGGACGCAAGAAGATTCTCACTCCTCCCTTACTGGGTTCTCTGCTGCTGTCCCCGGCTCCTTGCTGCCTCCCAGTCTCCAGCAGGGGCTTCCGGGGCTGGGAGTGCCGTGCGGGCTGGGGCATGGTGGTGAGGGGCGCATCCCTACCAGCCCTGCAGTTCCCAAAGGAAACAGTTTCTCAGAAACACGAGAAACTGCCACACAAACATGAAGTCAGGCTCACAGGTCTTGAAATGTCGGTCACAGAGCTGTTCAGTTCTGCAACCATTTGAACACCACGGAGTTTTCATCCCGAAAGAAAAGGAAAACCAAGATCACCTGTCTCACAGAGTGTCCTGCCACAGCTGCAGTGAGTTGACTGCGCCCTCCCATCCCCCATAAAGGCCCACCTTCCCTCCCTCCCCCTGCTTCGGTCTCGAAGCCCTTCCTGGCCCCTGCCCTCTGGCCCAGCTTTCTTCCTCAGCTCCCCAGCAGCCTTCAACCTGAGCTCCAGCGGCACCAAAAGGCTTGCCCTTCTGCAAATGCAACATCCCCCCTCACCGTGTCCCCCTGCCTAGAACGACCTTGCGCTCCCCGAGTCCCAGCTTAGACTTCAGCCCTTCTGTGAATCTGTCCCCACAGCTCTGTGTCCTCCCACGGCTCCAGGCTGCCGAAGCGCTGTAACTGGCTCTGTCTGGCTCTGCTCAAAGATGAGGGCTCTTTAAGGCAGGGCCGAGCCTTTGCTTTCTGCTGTGCTGCCTGGCCTGGAGCGGGCACTGATGTTGGCCAGCCGAGTGGATGAGGTGGGCCAAAGAGAAAACCCTGAAGGCCCAGGCTGGCCCAGACCCAGAGGATGGAATACAGAAGGGCCCAGGGAGGAGTCCCCACACTTTGGCCCTTCTCCAAACGCTTCCAGGCTGGAGGCAAACTGTGAAGGTCAGTGAGCCTCCCCAGAGTCAGCAGGCAGTGCCAGCCTCAGGCTATGCTCATTTGAGTAGCAGCAGGTTTGCAGATCTGCCCCTGGCTCCTCAAAGACACACCTCCACCCCTGCCCCGCCCCCGGGTGAGGCTCTGGGGCTTGCAGGCTTGGTGGCTCCAGAAGCGCCCTCTTTACCTCTCTGGCGCGCGAGGGCCCTCGGCCGTCACCCAACACCAGCGCCTTCCCGCGGGCCACCAGCTCCTTGAGGATCTGGTGCTCCTCCACGGCCGTCTGCAGGCGCCAGGGGAGGGAGGCCAGGCTGTCCCTGTGGGTGGTCATCTGCACCAGTGCGTAGGCCTTCCGTGGTCGCCTCACCACCTCGATGTGCTCCCGTGCCACCGGCAGCCCCAGCCGTTCCAGGGCGTCTCGCAGCAGGCAGGTGAGCACAGGCACTGAGAACTGGGGGTTCAGGTGGCCCACGTAGAGAATGTGCGTGCTGGGCGTCACCTGCAGGCCTGAGTCCTCAGGCAGGGACTCTTCCCCGGGGACCTCTTGCAGGGGCGGCGTGCCCGGGAGCTCCATGAGGGGCTGCTGCACCTGCGTTTGCGGTGATCTCTTCCTGGGGGTGGGGTCCCTGGAGAGGTCTCCCTCAGAAGGGCTTCCGGGATTCCTTACTGCTGGCTGTTCTTCCCAGGGCCTCCCAGGGGACTCAGGGGGTGCAGAGGCTCCTGGGAGGTTCACAGATTGGCAGAGGCTGGGCAGAGCCAGAGGGAGGGAGGGAGGGAGGGCAGAGGGCCAGCCGGAAGGGGCCTGCCACCCACCCAAGCCCAAGGCCTAGGACAGGAAAGAAGGGAGTCAGCCAGGGCTGAGGCAGACAGCAGAGCATGCGCGCCTGCCCCTCCATTCTACAGGAAGGAAGACCGAGGGGATATGCCCAAAGAGGGGCCGAGGGGACCAGAACTCAGGTCTTTGAGGGCCCCACCACAACCCTTCGTGGGCCTCAGACGTCCTGTCTTTCCTCTCCAGTCCACAGGCTGGAGGCCTCCCAGGGTTTCCTGCCCCCCAGGGGTCCCTGCTGCCTCCAGGCCCCAGGGAAACCTTTTCAAGGGGACTCTGGAGAGGAAGCTTTAACCCGGGGCTTGGAGGACCAGCAGCAGCCACACCGAAGCTTCTTGCCCCGTCTGAGCCTGGTGTGAGCCCAGCAGAGGCTCTGAAACAGGGCTGGGCCAGAGGGTTTTTAGAGCAGGGGACACTGATGAAAGCTTTGGCCCCTCCCCAGAAAAACGGCCTTCCAGTTTGAGGAGGCTCACGGCCCTTCTTAAGAACTCCTGGTCTAAGACCGAATCCTCTGATTTGGGTCCAGAGAGCAGAAGTGAGGAGGGGCAGAGCTGGCGCCCTTAAGGACGCCCGCTCCCGCAGGGCCAGGGGCCTCATGCCCGAGCTGTGCACAGACGGAACACACAGGAGCCCTCCACTCACCCCCACACACCCGGCCTCCGTTCTGGGCAGCAGCTACCACCCGCCTGCATCTTTTCAGATTGGATCCTTGAGACAGTCAGGGCCTGGCGACCAGCACGGCTGGGTGGGGGCATTCAGGGCAAACAGGAACAGGAGGAAAAGGGAGGCCTATGACCCTCATGTCCTGAGGGTTCCTGGTGGAGCGTGGGGGGTGCCCGCCCTCAGCTCCCACAGACTCCTGACCCCTGGCCAGCAGCTCCCTGGTTTGGGGGGGGGATCTTGGGGGCTCCGCGGCGGGCAGGGAGAACAGGGGCTGCAGGAAGTGGGCGGGGCCTGCACAGCCACTTCTGTGATCTCACAGGAGTCAACAATGACTTCCTGGCCGGCCTCAGGCCCCCGGTTGGGAAGTCAATCAGGAAAACTCCTCCCCCCCCCTTCCCGACCCCCAAGGTAGTGAACACACACTATGGCTGGGCTGTGTGGCTCCGTCTGGGCAGCTCCCAGAGTCCAGGGGCTGAGAACGTACTTCCTCCTTCTGTAATGTCTCTCCTGTCCCTGCCCCAAACCGTGACCACGCAGGTCCTCCGGTGCCACGAGTCCCCATCTTCCCCTTCGTGACCAATCCCAGGCTCCGCTGAGCACTGATGACCCAGCTACTCCCAAGACGGATCTGAGCACACACCGCTGGGCCCAGGGCTGCCCCGGACCCCAGGCCCCCTGCTCCACGCCAGAGACGGAGGTTGCTGTCCGGCCGGAGCCCTGAAAAATAGGTCAAGATTTGCCACTTCAAGGACAGGGTTGTCACCTGTTGTTTGACAGGGGCCAAGACATGGGTGATACACAGCCTTTATTAAAAGCAGAAATCTGTTCTGCAGCGGGTGGGGGGGTTTGGTAAATGCTTTCATTATGCAGATGTAGGTAGCTCGTTCCCACGCGGCTTCTGGAAGTCCTGAGTTGGGGGGTGGTGAGTGTGGAGGCAGATGCTCCTGACTGGGGAGGCTGGGGGCAGCGGGGTGCTTCCCTTCTCTGAGCAGCCGTTCTAGAGATGCTAATGGAGTTTTGTTTCCCTCAGGGACACTGAGGCAGAGGCTTGGCTGGGGAAGCCCAGAGAGGAGACCGAGGCCGTCAGGCGCAGCGTGAGGCTCTGGAAGAGCCTGGCAGGTGCCCTCCCCGTGCCCACCCCGGCATGACGGCTGGGAGCTCCCCATGCTCCCCCTCCTCTCTTTCAGGCCTGTCTAGACTCTGCCAACACGAGCTGCTCTCACGGCAACCACACAGCAGGGGCTGTAGCTGCCGAAGAAGAAGGCTACGTGGGGTCGTGGCTGGCCAGGAGAGGCGCCCTGACGGACGGAACATGTGAACATGTGAACCAGAGGACGTGACTCACTTCTCCAGGGGCCTTGCTATCAGGCAGCCTTTTGCGTGAGGTTTTCCACGCTGATCTGCGTGCCCAAGCTCTCCCCACTCTTACTGGGGGTCTCTTTAAACATCTGCATTACTAATTTCCCTGGGATCTTTAACCACCTTACGTGAAATGAACATCCTTTCCACTTCCTTTGGGGGGGGGGGGTAAAAACTGTCATTGTAAGCACTGAATACATTTACAAAGTGATGTCTTAAATACTGAAATGTGCTGCAATATCACTGGGTTACTTACAGCATCAGGCTTTCTAACAGTATTGATGGCGCTTTGCAGGTGGCCCGGCCGGTGGCAGACACAGGTCCGGTGTTAGGGATAAGCAGCCCCTTGTAGTCCCCTCACTGGATGTCTGTGGCCTTATTGACAAACCCTACTTTGCACTAGAGGGAAAAAACTCTTGAATCTAAGATTAAGAATGTGAGGTGGACCCAAAGATGAGGGGGAGAGGGAAGCTATGGATAAGGTTCTTCCCGTGTTATCTGGAGAATGTCCACTTGGTGGCCCCACACGGCCACGATCCCCGAAACCACATCAACAACGGGTGTCTGCGCTGACTGCCCAGGGAGGCCAGCCAAGGAGCAGAGGGGCAGGGGCAGAGGCCAGAACTGAGCTCAGCCATCATGTGGGAGAGGACAGGATGTCCGGAGAGCAAACTCTGGAGCTCGGGGGAGAAGTGGTATGGACCCAGCCTTTGTCATCTGGGCCCCACGGCGGCGCCCCAGCCCATCTGGAACCTTCCCCTTGCGAGTGGGCATCTGCCTGCTGATTCCCGCCCACCTCTGGCAGGGTCCAGCCCCAGCTACCCACAGGTGTCTTGGGTCCTGTGTCTTTACACTGGGACTTGTCAGCTGTGGGTCGCTGGAAGCACCTGCAGTGGCTTTGGTGTTGCAGGCCCGGCACAGATGCACAGTGTGTGACACGTGGCTGTCGTGGTCCCTGGTCTAGAGGTTTCCAGCTGTGGAGCTTCCTGATAAAATGAGGTGACAGAGGGCAAGGAGGCTGCCAAAAGCTGAGGGACGATGAGGGGAGGGTGTCTGGGCTCTCCGAGGCAAGAATGTTCTCCAAGGTTTTAGCGTTAGTTGCGGGGAGGAGGGGGGAGTCACCTTACGGCTCTTCCTGAGGAGGGATCATGGCATCGGTGTGAGGGTAGAAACAGTGTCCACTCGGACGACCAGAGCCACAGCCCAGAGATCTCAGGTTGTTTCAGAAAGATGTCACCGAGGGATGCTGCGGAGGCTCCTGCTCAGGACTAACGGCCTGACAACGCGGAGGTGACAGGGACCGTGTGGCCAGCAGCAGAGAGGGGCCACAGGTGGGGAGGGGGCAGACAGTTCCTGACACCATTCAGCCCTCAGTAGAGCCTGGACTCTTCCGTCCTCTCCTGAAGCACATGAACCTCCTGCTGTTCCTCTGCACCGGAGTCAACGCCCTCTCCTTGTGGTGGTGAGTGTGGCACGTGAAGCTGGTGCCGGGGGGCCTGTGACCCCCCCAGTCCCAGATGTGTTCCCATTTTGTGGGCAGCTGGACTACTGGGGGTTCATGGAGTGGTCTCGCCTGCCCGGCAGGTGTTTGGGGATGCCAGAGGCCACTTCAGCTTCTCTGAAGGACTCTGGGTCACTATCAGAAGGCTTGGTTTTGGGGGGCACCAGGGTGGCTCAGTCGGTTAAAGCAGCCGACTTTGGCTCCGGTCATGATCTCACGGTTGGTGGGTTTGAGCCCCGCATCTGCTGTCAGTGCAGAGCCTGCTTTGGATCCTTTGTCTCTCTCAGTCCCTCCCCTGCTCTCTCTCTCAAAAATAAATAATATTAAAAAAAAAAAAGGCTTGGCTTTGGGAAACAACTTCAAAAGTCTTTTTTGCAGTCCTGACCCCAGAAGTTAGGGCAGTAGAGCGAAGGGGTAACCATCTTCTCGCCTCCTACAGAATCTGACACACGGGTACCTTTCTAGTTCTGTTCCTCGGGAAGCCGGATGAAAGGGGAATGTCAGCTGTCTCAAGGCAACGTTGCTCAAGGCAGGAACGGACCGTAACTGTAAATTATCTGGACCAGCCGCTTTGGGCCTCCTCAGTGCCGTGACTCAATGGGGCACGTCCCTTGTAGGGACCCGGAAGCGATGCCTGTGGAGTAGCTGTGCCGACGAACTGGGGAGTTGTTGCTCCCTCGGGGCGTGATGCTAAGCCAAGGTGAACCCCACGGCTCCCCGATGTGCCCCATCCTCTTGCCACCTGGGCTGTCACCTGGATGATGGCGGGCCCTGCCAGGACTACCCCACCGAGGAGGACTGCTTCATGCTGTCCTGTGGGCGGGTGATGGTGCCTGACAGCCTTCAAGGTGGGTCTTGACTCTGAATGGTCAGCAGGATCCGAGACGGTGGCCCCAGGAGGGTGTGACAGGCACCCCTAATTAGCTGTGGAGTTTGGGCCAAGGAGCTCTCTCCAAGCTTCAGTTTTGCACTTGTAGATGGGAGGAACACGGTCGTTCTAGAGGGTTGTAGGGAGGTTGAAGTGAGATGCAGGACATAAACCACTCGGCCCAAGTGTGTCAGCACAAGCGTACACTCTTGGAGACTGGGAGGCAAGTGGGGTGGACGCCAATTCGCTCCGTAAGGTGCAACCCCGCAGTGTGCCTGGCTTGTCTACATGTGCTGGCATTACCTTCAGTCCCCGTGTCTCGTGGGGAAGGGGCACACCGCTAAGTTCATTGTGGGGGTTCAGTGAGGCCCTCTTTGGCAGTGAATGGACAGCACAGCTTGCCACCCCGGTGCCCAGGAGCCTGTGGAGAACGGTCCTGTTCTGGTTCGGCAGCCCTGGCCGTGACGGCATCCCAGGGACCACGGTTAGAACCCACAGGAGCCAAGTGGAAGACAGGTTACAAGTCAGTCACCACGTCTGAACCAGCCATGGTGAGCGCTGGGAGGGCCCTCTGGTCTCATCTGAAACCCTCATACCACACGGGCCCAAAGAAGTGAAGTGACCCACCCAAAGCATCACAATAAAGAGACTGGCTAGAACCTCAGCCTTGGCCTCGGCGTCAGATTACTTGGCTTCAAACGATTGCTTTGGCGCTTCCTCGCCGTGAGCTAAGCGTGCGCTTCCTCGCCGTGAGCTAAGCGTGCGCTTCCTGATCTGTAAAATGGGTTTGCCGTGAAGATTTAACGAGACGATTCTAATTCCTGTGGAGTTCCCGGGGCCCTCGGTGACGTAAGAGTGTCAGCTATCGTGAGGTTTTCCTGCATGGCGCTGCTGCCCCCTCCAGTGACCCCCATAGAAACGGGGTCCCACGTCGGCACAACGGGTACCATGCCAGCTGGCTGGCCCGCACATCTCCTCGCCCCACGATGAGGAGGAGGACGACGAACCCGGCCATGGAGGCTCTTGGAGCTGCTGACCCAAACACGGCTCTTCCCCCTGGGCTCCGCGTAGCCGCCGCGTTCCCTGCTGTCTAGCCACACCAGAGCGGAGCCCTCTGAGGGCACAGAACGGACTCCACGCCGCCTTCCCAGTGGGCATCTGGCAGGCGGCCTGCTCTTCAGGGACTGCTGGAGTCGGGAGAACTCTTGGGGATCACCTTGTCTACATGCCTCACTTAAGGACGAGGGAGCCAGGACCAAGAACGGCGAGTGCTCCGCCACTGGAGGTGCAGTGCGCCGCCGACTGATTAAAACCACACAGGCATCTATATTGGTTTTTATTTATAAACAAATTGACATAAAAGAAGTCCAGATGGCAGCGGGCGCAGCTGACCTGCTCACAAAGGAAGCATCTGGATAATGGAGAGGGGACAACCAGACTCCAGCCGGGAGACCCTTCCCTCCCATCTGCCTTACGGGCTTTGTGGCCTAAAATCCGGGGGCCTGACCTTCTTCGGCAGCAGTTCTGGCCAGGGCAGGGAGCTGTGTGGGGGAGGGTGTGGGCGGGGGACTCCCATTCCCACAGACGAGGCCTGGGGCTGCAGAGGGCCCCTGGAGGCGGAGGGGAAGGTGGCAGACACTCTCTTCTCCCCAAGCTGAGGGGTACACGGTCAAGGCCTGAGGGATCTGTCCACCCCACAGAGCAAGCGCTCCAGGGTGATGTGGTCTGAGAAGAGCCCATGCTTCTCTGGGACCGGGGCGGGGCAGTCTCTCACCTCCTGAAACCCGGTGTCTGGAGCGGGAGGAGTATGAACCGGAGGGCTTGCCCGAGTGCCAGAAACAATAAATTAACAATAAGAAAAGATCTTTTTTAAAAAAAGGTAGAGGTTTGCACCATGAGTTTGGAGTCTGGAGCTCTTGTGAGGAGGTGGCGGGAGCTGTGGGGCAATGGGGTGCCACACCAGGCCCGGCAGGTGGCAGGGGAACTGGGCACGAGTGTCAATTCAGGGCCCCCGTCTTCTGGGGCCTCAGAGGTCAGCCCCTTCCTCCATCACCCGGAAGGTGTTCAGTCTAAACGCCCGCTGAAAGGCCAGCGGGCTTGAGAAATAAATACAGAGGGGCCTCAGAGCCAAGGCAGGGCTGAGGGCAAGAGCAGCGCCAGCCCTGGGCCCCACACTCCCCCCTCCTCAGTCCTTCATGGAAGGACGTATCATGGCAGGAGGGGGAGCAGTGGTGGCTCCACACAGCCTCCTGGAGTCCTGAGGCGGCCCTGAGCCCCACTGAGGCGCCCGGAGCAGACTGTTGGCCCTCCTTCCGGGGAGAAGAATGTCGACCCCTTCCGGAGGACCCCGCAGTTGTCTGGGCGGTGTCTCCTGGTTCAGAACTTGCCCTGCTTCAGCCGGTCAATGTGGAAGGAGAGCTTGAGCGCGGGCCCCAGCTTCAGCCCCATGTACTTCATCATCATGTCGCTGCGCAGCAGAAGCAGGGCCTTGCCATCGATCTCCTGGCGGGGGTGGGGGGAGGCACCATCAGAGGCCTGGTGGGTCTGACCACCCAGGTTTTGATGAAAGCCACCCAGGCACGCGGGGCCCAGTGAGCACGCTGTGCCGCTAAAGCCTACCTGTTCCCACAGCTTCTGCTGCCGGCCCCACATCTGCTACTGAGCCCAGCAGGTGCGCTCTTCACAGGAGCTCATGCTGGCTTCCCTTCCCTGCTGCCTGAGGTGCTTCCCCACCCTCGTAGCTGCTGACGGCCCGGCCCGGGTAGGTTCCATGTCTCCCAGTAAGCCTCCCCCATCCTGTGCTCGTCCCCTCTCCCAGACTGGTTTTATACTGGCCCTCAACTGTCACTCCGTGAGTCATCTTCCTTCCTGAGCAGCAGGGGCCCCTCTGTGTGAAATAGACCCAGAGCAGGCACTTGCTGAGCCACTGTGAGACCTTCAGGCCGGACCTAAGAGCACCCCCAGACCCAATGGCATGAAAGACTGGAATGATTGATGAAAGGGAGCACATCTGTTCTGAGTACCCAATGGGTAGAACAGCACCCAGCAGCAGGGGCTGCTGGGAAACGGGTTTGTGCCCAAATCAGGAGTACGGTCACCGCAGGCGAGTCAGGAGCGGTGCTTGGCTACACAGCCAAATGGTCACTTGAAGAGATGGTGGCGGTTCCCAGAGGAACAAGGACATGATGGGGGCTGATGAGGTTGGAGAGTAGGGGCCAGGTGGCAGGGGACTCTAACCTGGGTTGAGGCCCCCGATTCTCAGGCCAAGGCAGGCAGATGGGAGAGCACACACGTCTAGGAAAAGAGGAGAGTCCTTTCCCCAGGCCTGAGCCCACAGGCCACGCACCCAGCAGGAACGTGGCTGAGTCAGACCTACACTGCAGGAGGGGGCTGAGCTCAGTGCCCGACAAGGGCGCTGGAGACCTGAGATATCGTCTCTGTTTTCATGGTGTCTCCCGTGCTTAGTCTCGAGGGGCCTTTAAGAGTCTACAAATTGCCGAAGCAAGACTCCCAGTGGACACAGGAGAGGTCAGGCGGGGGCACCTACGTGTTTGCGAAAGAGGTCAGCGTGGGGTCCAAGCTGGGGATCAGCTTCCCGGACAAACTGCATCACGTCCTCTACTGTCCACGAGGAGGGGTCCCGGCCACTCAGTCGCGAGGCATCCCGGCTTTCCAGGTATCGGTCCGACCCTGCAGGACAGGAGGGCACCTGCCATAACGGGTGGGGACTGGTTTGTAACGCATCCCCACTCTCCTTGGCACGTCCCGATGGCCCTGTGGGTGAGGCTCACGTTAGTGCCAGAGCAGAGCAACTGGAGGTGGCTGAGGGAGGGAAGGGTTTTTCCACAAAGGGATGAGGATCTGAGACTCTTCTTAAGTCAAATCTTTGTTCTTTAAGAGTAGATCTGATTTTGGAAAGGGCCAGAAGAAATTTTACATTAAGGCTGTGGTTCAGCCTGGACCAAAGTCAGCAGGAACAATGAGTGAGGGGATTACTTGGGCTCACTGGGGGTCTGGTGGGTAAGGCTGCTTTTACCTTGGCTCTGGGGACCATTTCTAGATAGACTTTGGCAGATGGGCAAGATTAGAGCCAAATCTAATTTGGGGTCTAGGGAGAAAAAAAGTGGTGGAAAATACTCTGTGCCTCTTCCAAGGCCTGGAGAATAGCTAACCTTGCTACAGCCTAATAGTGCAGAGGCAGAAAATAGTCTTGCCTTGGCTGCTAGGAATCTCAGTTAATTTAGTGCACTGCTTAGAGCTTTTATCTCGACCTTGGCTCAAATACAGTTCCTCCCACTTCCCCCGTGGGATCTGGACTCTCCGAAATCTGAACTCCTTACCATGCATGGTCTAGAAAGTACTGCAGCATCTGGCCCTTTCTGCCTCTGACTGCATCTCAACCCCCTAACCCCACCCCTTCCTTGTCATGCTCCAGACACACTAGCTTGCTTTCTGCTTCTCGAATAAGCTATGCCTTTATTCTTTGACCTGTAATTTCCTCGGTCTGGAATGTGCTTTTCCCAGGACTTTGCATACCTGATTCCTTCTCAATATTTGGGTCTTATCTCAAACATCAATTCCTCACAGACCTTCACCAACCTTCTAGCAAAAACATTCCATTCCCCACACAGCCACTATCAATCCAATTATCTCCTTTTCCCTCAGCACGTATCACTACCTAAAATATTTTCATGTATTTATGTTTACTGTCTTCTCCTATTTTCTGCCCTATTTCTTTGTGATATTGTGACTTTTAATAAGAAAAACACACATATTTGGTCTTTGTCCTGTTCCCTGGCAAGAACTCCTAAAATTCTTGGAATTTCCTAAATGGTGAGAGAAAGAAAGGTGCCTTTTGTTATTCACAACAAGCCCTTTCTAGCCACACCTGAGCATGTTCCTGAGGTCACTTCTGGAAAGTCCCTAAAGGATGGGGGTTGCCTGCCAACCTCCCTGGGGAGGAGAGTGGCCAATGACTTAAATGATTGTGCCTGTGTAATCAAGGTTCTGTAAAAACCCCAAACGATGGGGTTCGGAGGGCAAGAACCCCTGGTTGGTGGACACATGGAGGTGTGGGATCTGTGTGTCTGGAGAGGGCATGGAAGCTGGTGCCCCCTCCCACATGCCTCGCCCTGGGCAGCTCTGCCATCTGGCTGTTCCTGAGTTGTCTCTGGTTACAGAAAGCTGGTAACCTAGTAAGTTTTCGTGAGTGAACCCAAGGAGGTGACTGTGGGAACCCTTGATTTAGTCGGCCAGTCAGAAGCACGGATGACATCCCGGACCTTCGACTGGCCTCTGGTGGCGTGGGGCAGGGGGCTTGTGGGACCGAACCCTTAGCCGATGGGATCTGATGCTCTCTTCACACAGTGTCAGAGTTGAGTTAAATTGTAGGACACCCAGGTGGTGTGGCACAATTGTTTGGTGTGGGGAGAGCTGCACGTGTGGTGTCAGGGGGGAAGTCACGTTGAATGGAGTACTGGGCGTAAGGGAGACAGACACACAGGGGGGCGGTGGTTTCCTTTCACAGTCTCCAGGACATAAAAGAGGGCCTGGGCAGCCATAGTGGACGCTCAGACAGGTTTGTTAAATGAACGAATGACCCTACATAATAGTTACTTGTGTATTTTTCTGGCTCCCCCACCAGACTGTCTGTCTTGAGGCAGGGACCCTGCCTTGTTCACGTCTGTATCCTCACCACTCAGGAGATGCCTGTCACACAGCTGAGAGGCGAGCTGAAACCCACCTAGGAGAGCAGAAGGCTGTACTCATCAACTGTCTCTTGCAAAGGCTAAAAATCTCCTCCATTTCCCTTCACTCTGGGTGGGTCCCAGGTCTAAAAGTCAAAGCACATTTGGCTTGGCCCAGCCCCTGCTCCCTGGGGAAGAGACTCCGGGGAGTTACATCTCCAACTCGTAGCTGGGCACTGACCAGATGAGGGGAGAAGTGTGCCAGGGCAAGCAGGGTGACGATCGCCACAGAAATTCCGATGGCTTTTTAGAGGCAGTGGTAGACAGGAAGTTGGAGAGGGCTCTGAGCCAGCCACCTCTCCCTGCCCTGACAGTGCACTGTGACACTGACAGAGAGACCGGCTGCAGAGATTACGGACAGCAGAGAGAAGATATACTCATGGACGTGTCCCTGGACCATCTCGGCCAATTCCTTGACCTAGGGGAGCTAAGAACCAAACACACACACAATGACATTATACACATATAAACATAAATGCACGCACATATTCACACATCTGATGCTACTACGTATTTCTGAGTTTGTCTGGCAGCCTCCTCCTGTTCCAACACACCCCAGGAGGACAAGTGGCAAGAAGTTGCTAATTTATATGGTGGTCGGGAGAGACAGCTCTGAAATGATGACACCTGAGCACAGACCGTGAGGCAGAAGGGCGACTGGCATGTTTACAGTGAAGCCGGGAGGCCTGTGGGCCAGAGCTGAGCGAATGAGGAGAGAGTGGTAGGAGATAACCTCTGAGAGGTAGTGTGTGTGATGGGCTGGGGGGCATGGTGGTGCACATAACAGGACCTCGATGCCACCGAAAAAACCATTGGCTTTTCTGAGCGAAGTAGGTCAGTTTTGAGCAGAGGAGTGACTGGAACCAACTTACAGTGGAAAGGATCGCTCTCAGAGCCCGTGTGAATAGACTTAGGCTCCGGGGGAGGGCAGAAGGGAGACCAGTCCAAGCAAGAGACGACTGTGGCACGCAGCAGGTGGTAGTGGTGGATGTCGGGAAGAGTGAACAGTAGGAAGAACCCCCACCACCCGCCACTGTCAGCTCATCTGACCCTTAAAACAGCCCTTGAGGGAAGCAGCATCATCTTCCATTTAGAGATGAGGGAGCTGAGGCCCGGAGAAGTGAAGTGACTTTCCCAAGACCACACAGCTAGGAAGAAGACAAGTCAGTGCCCTGGATATGTCTTCTATCCCCATTTCTGCATACAGACTACAGCGGGATTCTCTCCCACTGCCCGATGAGAGCTGGTGGTTACCCCTCAAGGAAGGCAGAGGGTCTCAGCCTGAGAATGACTAAGGCAGGTGAGGCACATCTAAGGCAGGTGGCCAGACTAGTAAACCGGTGCCTACTCATCCTCGATTAGTGAAATAAGAGGGGACAGACTCAACATATGAATTCTTTGGGACAAACAGTTCTAGTGCCAAATGGAATCCTTCATAGCCGTATGAGGTTCTACAGGGTCACAAGAGATTTAGACCATGACCTGGCCAACAGGCTCACATGCATTCCAAAGGAAGAGAGGAGGTGCCCGGAGACAAGAGTGACATCTCAGGCCAGTGGCGCATGGGGCAGCCATCAAGCAGCACTCCCAACAGAGAGGGCCTCGGGAGGGAGGACGGTGACGGAATCCCTTCACACCTGGGGGGTGATAAAGCTTCCCAAGTGATCCCTTATCCCCGCTTCCATCTGATCCTTGTCACACTCCTGTGAAAAGACCAGGTCCCTATCACCATGTCCAGTGCACAAAAGAGGGGTGTGGAGACCTGAGAGGTGAGACGACTCCCCCAAGACTCAAGGCAGGAAATCAGCTGGCGGCTCTGCCTGGACTTTAGCGCTGCCCATGCCCCACACCGCCTTGCTGGGTGACGGCCTGGCTTCTTCCCCTCACTCGGTCTCCCTAAAACTCTCTCTCCTGAGGCCGATTCTCTCCACGGCAGGCCCTGTCAATGGAATCTTCTTATTGTTCCACACGCCGGGGGCTGGGAGTGTGGAGGTGGCACTTTCCCGTCTCTCCATGGCCACTTTTAGGCCTTTCTCCTATGAAAGCTCATGTTCATCAGAGGCCAGATATGTGCCCAGCCACCTGCTCGTCCTGTTCACTGTCGCCTACAGACCTCTGGGCTTCTACCCCTTGTGAGATGGAGATTGCTCGGTATGTCGGTCACAGCCTCCTGCTCCAGCCGGTTCCTGTCCTCATCCTCAGAGGCACTCAGTCACCCACCTGGCCTCCAGTGACCTTCACCTCCACTCTGCTTCAAATACCTCCCGCCAAGGCCACTGCCTGCTTCCTGCCATCACTTGGAACAAATCCACTTCAGAAACGTAAACATCCCTTTCTCTGACCCCAACCTCCCATGTCTGTAATGGTCCTGGACTTCAGTCCACTAAACCCATTACGTCACAGAGACATTTAGCCCAGCAGACTCACAATTCCCCATCCTTCAGCCTTGTCCCAGCCTTGCTTCTTCTTCCCTACCTGGCCCGGTCCGGTGCTGATGGTCTAAACGGCTGTCCCTCCAGCTCCCCCACTCCCTGGCCCTCTTGTCCTTCTACCTCAACGTGAAACTTTCATCCGCAGACAGTCTTTTCTCATTCCCACATCTACGTTTCTAAGACCACAGAAGAAAACCACATCTCTGGCAAAATGGCAGACTAGTCTCCAAGCACAGCTGGGCCTTCAGTGTTTCCCGAAAGCCAGTCCCTTCTCCTTGCTCCATTTCCCCCTGTCTGCTCTTGACCAGTCCAGTCTGGGAGCTCCCCTAAGCCCTTCTCTACTCACCCTCTCCCCATTCACTCATGGCCACCGTCATTCTTTCCTCCAGTCTCAAAGAACAAGGCTTAAGGCCAACCCATTTTTCTATGCCCTGGGTCCCTAACCCTTCCCACCGTGCCACACCCACAGCCTTACTCTCTTCTCTTTCCTGTATTCTTCATTTCTTCTTCTTGGAAGGCACAACTTGTCTGCTGATAAACACATCCGGGGCGCTCCCACTCTTGAAGACCTTCTTTTGTAGGTCACCATTTTTCTTTTTCTTAAGCCCTCTTTAGTACCTCACCATGCTATCTGCCCTCATCGCCCTCCACAACCTCTGAGGCTGCTCTTGCTAAGGTCGTCAATTACCCACTAATCACCACCTCTGACAGATAGTTGCCAAATCTTTGTTGTGGTGCTCTCTCTTTGAAATGCTCTCTGTAATCCTGGCCACTGCAACATCAGATTTTGTTTTTCCTCGCATTTGACTACTTCTTTGTCGTCTCCTGGGATCTTCTTCCTGCTCCCACCTCCTGAACTTTGTTGGTCCCCAGGACTCCACCTTTGGTCAATTGTTCTTTTCATTCTACCCATACACTCCTGGGAAGTGGCTGGCATTCATCCTACAGCTTCAACTACCATCTGTATGCCGATGACTCCCAAACATTTACCTTCAGTTCAGTTGTCTTCCCTGAGAATCAGACCTGCAGAGCCACTGCCTGGTGGATGTCACCTAGATGACCTGTGGGCTCCCTCCCTGTCTTTCTACGGCTGGACCCCTCTCTCACTGAATGGCACCCTGCCACCCCATCTAGAAACCAAGGAGACATTCCTCCTCCCTTCTTTCTCACTATCCTCAAATCTGACTGTATCTCCCTCGTGAATAGTTTTTTAACCGATTTGCTCTTCTATAAACTATCTACCACTTTTCTAATCCAGGCCTTTATCTGTTCTGGTTTGGCCCACTCCCCAACCTCCTAAGTGGCCTCTCTAGTCTGTCCTTCCTCAAATGTGTCCTCAACACAGTAGTACGTGATCTGTTGAAAACACAAGACTCTTTAGGTCTTGCCTCTAATTAAAAGCCTTCGGCAGCTTCACACTGCCTGCAGGATCCACTCCAGACTCCATCATGCTCCACAGCTTTGGGTCCTCTGTGAAGCAGCCCCCTGACCTTTCCAGGCTTTTCTGTTTCAAGTCCCAGTATCACACTTTATGTTCAGCGATACCAAAGTGCATGCAGTTCCATGCGCACCATCTGTACCAGTTCTTATCCCTCTGTCCTTGTTCCACTATGCTCTCTTCCTGGAAAGCTCTCCCTCCCCTACTACTCCTGATCTCACCACTCACAGCTTTGAAGTCTCGGACAGGGTGTTGTCACCTTCTCAAGGAAGCTTCCCCTAGGAACGCCTGGGTGGCTCAGACGGTTAAGTGTCCGACTTTGGCTCAGGTCATGATCTCATGGTTTGTGAGTGTGAGCCCCACGTCGGGCTCTGTGCTGACAGCTCAGAGCGCAGAGCCTGCTTCGGATTCTGTATCTCCCTCTCTCTCCCTGCCCCTTCCCTGCTCATGCTGTCTCTCTCTCTCTCTCAAAAATAAATAAACGTTAAAAAAAAAAAAAATTCAAGGAAGCTTCCCCTGGATACCGAGCTTGGGTTAGGTGTTCTTCTTTCCTGCAGTTTTCATACTATCCAAAGCACATCTCTGTACTCAAGATATGTCTTACAATTGTGTTGAAGTGTTTGTCTCTCCCATAAGACTGTGAACACTCTGAGGACCAAAAGCGATTGACTTTTGCATCCCCATGCTGAACATAGATGGTCTTCGAATGAATGGCTAATAAACGAATGGGGGTACCTTTCCCTGTCCCTTTGGCTCGAGTCTTTGGCTCTTAGTTTCCACTGTTGTCAAGCCAATCCCAGAGCTCCAGATGCCTCCCTGGTGCCTAGCTAGACACAAATGGTAAGTCTGGACCCCATCCAACTGCCAGGCAGGGGGCAGCCAGTGCTCAGTGAGGAAGGAAGGGAAGAGCGAGGGCCAGAACTGCAGTCAGCTTACCCCTGGAGCACAGCCTGCGCACAGCCGAGGCAGGACTCAGTGGGAGGCCACAAGATGGAAGCAGAGGCCGGTACCCGTGGGTTCGAAGGTTTTGGGAGCTGCTGACAAGGTTGGTGGGAGTCAAGGCGGAGTCCATGGAGTCTGAGTGTGGTTCCAAGGACCGGGTCAGACTATTCCCCAGGACAAAGCTTTCACCTGGAAAACAGTAAAACCAGAGTTAGAGCAGGAACTAGTCTAGAAGGACTGCCGGGGCGCTGGCCTCCCAGGTACCTGTTTGATGGAGCAAGAGGCAGCAAGACAGAAAGTTCTAGGCTATCTCAGGAGGCCTGTGTACTAGGCATGGCTCTGGCTCTCACTAGGTGACCTTAGTCAAGCCCAGTGCCATTCTCTGGACTTGTATCTCTTTAGGGACTCTTCCTTTTAGATTAGATAGTCTTTGAAGTTTCTTGTGGTCTGGAGGTCTTAAGCTTTTTCTGGATAAGGAGAACCTTAAAACAAATAGAACTATTTTAGGAAGAGGCTGCCTCCCTACACACAAGATGCTAGTGCAGGGGACAGGGGTGCTGGAGAAGAGGTATGGTTACTCAGATGAGGACACTTTAAAAGGTGACCCCCTCAGCCAGCAAGACATCTCAGAAATGCTCCTCAGTGCCCAACTAACAGCCTGTCTATGAAGGGTCTGCTCCTTGGTTCCCTCCCTCCTTTCGTACTTGCCTTGTGGAACAGAACTACCCCAAGGAAGCTGGGCTTATGCGGCGGTGAGAATAGGGCCGTGGAGACCAGAATCTGGATTAGAAGTTGGCTCTGGCACTGGGTAGACAAGGTGCTTCTCTCAGAACCACAGCGTCCTCATTTAGAACATGGGAAGCCCCCTTCCTCTGAGGCCCAGCCCCTCAGCTGGGCAGCAGCCCCTAATCAGTGCACTCCAGAACCTGAAGCAGGCTCCCTCTCGTGACTGGGCTCTGCCCACACTCAGTCAGTTCCTCAGCCCTGCTCACATCATCTCTGCCTAAAGGAGGAGTGCTGGGTCCTGGGCCACCCCCACCCCCATCCTTTGTGGCTTTTCTTAGAGGTTGGCTGTTCAGGTAACGCTTGGGATTCACTCAGGCCTGTGATCAACACTACAGTCAAACACACGGTCTGGCACACGATAAGACTTCTATGGCAAGATGGGTTAGGATTTTAGGACTACTTTCTACTACCTGAACTTGCGGGGTAACCGGGGGCTTAGAGTCAAATCCAGCTATTTGCCCTTAATCTCGGGAGTGTGACTGACAAAGCCCTACCCCGGCAATGGTCCCAGAGAGAGAAGTCTCTGGGGACCTGGACCGCAGCCCACCCCTTTAGGCAGACAAGCCTTCAGATTCCTATCTTCCAGGAGAGGGGACCACAGCAGCGTCCCACTTTTGAGACAAGCACAGGACTCCAAGCCAACAAACAGGAGGCCCGGGTTCTACACCTGGACTCCTGCCCTTCTCCAGGTATTTGATCCCATGCAAGCTGTCTGTCCTCTCAGCGCCAGCTTCATCTGTAAAAGGGGGGGAAATCCCTCTCTCTCATGCTGAGAACATCAAATGAGAAAATGGAATGAGATGGATTTTGCCAAGGTGGGGAGTTATTTTATTTATCCTTCACTCAGAGTTACGGCAAGCCTACGTTCTCTGCAGTAACTCGGGAAAAGGATGAAATCTAGTTTCTGCATGCACCTTTCGAGCCCTCATTACCTGGCGAAAACCGCGGACAGCGCAACTTGCCTCACCCGAACTAGCGTGTGAAGCGTCAGCAGGACAGTATGGGGGGCTCACCAGCTGCTGATGCAAGTCAGCGTCTCTTCCTCTCAGCGATGCTACGAATGGCAATGGAGGCCTGGAGTCTGAGTTGAGGGGCCTGAACACCAGGACAGGGGCAACGGCACCAGGCCAGGTCATTAAAGCTCTCCTAACGAGAGGCAGTGGACAGATGAAGAATCATGCCTGGGAGGGCCCTGGGAGGGCCTCGTCTACTTAAGGCTGACCAGACGAGGGCCTGGCTGCCTCAGCAAGACAGTGCAGCAAAGAAGACTGCAGTGCTCTCAAACTGTGCTCCACAGATCCCCGAGGGCCTCCAGAGGGAGGCCAAGTGAGTAGGCCTCTGGGTCTCGCCCCAGGTTCTAGCAAAACAGCTCTGGTTTTAACTTTTATACCCCAGAGTTTTCATATAATCCTGCCTTTGCAAAAAGGAGTTCTACTGCTAAAAGGAACTTTGCAACCATTGGCCCAGGGTCAGAAGTTAGGGTTGCAAGACTTGAGTTCTATTTCTGGCATTACCACTGGTCACTGATCTCTGCCTTTTTCTTGGGATTCAGTTTGCCCATCTATAAAAAGACACTAAGGAGCACCTGGGTGGCTCAATCGGTTAAGTGTCGGACTTTGGCTCAGGTCATGATCTTGCAGTTCACGAGTTTAAGTCCCACGTCGGGCTCTGTGCTGACAGCTCAGTGCCTGGAGCCTGCTTCAGACTCTGTGTCTCCCTCTCTCCCTGCCCCTCCCCTGCTTGTACTCTGTCTCTCTGTCTCTCTGTCTCTCTCTCTCTCAAAATAAATAAAACATTAAGAAAAATTTTTTAAAAATACAATCTCATATGGCCAATTTAAATGAAATTTGCTGTGGATGTGTTAGAGACATAAGAACAGTCAGCATGGGAAGGAGCTCATTCCTTCATTCAGCAAACATCTGTTGAGCATCCTTTGAGTACTAGCTCCTGTGCTAGGGAGGGGGTATGCAGAGGTAAACAGACAGATAAAGGCCTTTCCTTATGCACTGATTTCCAGTCAGAAGCAGATTTTTTTGGAGTCTCACCTTGTAAGGCTACCCTAAAAACAAGAGTTCCCAGGGGAGGACGGCAAGAATGGTGGGGGGAGGTCTAGAAATCATGCAAAGGAGAAAGAGCCCACGAATGCATGATCTGGAGAAAAGTCAGGGGTGACAAATAACCTGAGGACAGTCATGGGAAGGGAAGAGAACTGGAGGTAGATTGGATCTTCTGAAAGGCAGCCAGTAAAACAGGGGGCAGGAGTTATAAGAAGACAGATTTGGGCTCAAAAGTGAAGGCACTGTAGCAATCAGAAATGCCCAGCAATAAAATCAGTTGCCAAAGGTGATGGTGAGCAACCTGTCATTGGGAGCACTTAAGCAGAAGTCAGATGACCACCCGATCTGTTGGGCTAGACACTAGATAATCTCTAGACCACTTTCCATTTCTGGGATTCAAGGAATCTGTGCTCACAACCATGCTTTCCCCTTCCTGGGGTGAAACAAATGAAAGAAACTAGAATTTTCTAAGAATTTCTAGAATTTTCTAGGAAAATTCTTATGCCAACACAAGACCCAGAGACTACCACAGTTCCTGTGTATGCTTAAGTCTGCCTCATGAAAAAAAAAGTCCTCTGAACTACGTGTCCTACACCCTCTACTACACTTTAATTCAGCAAACATTATCAGATATTTGCTATGTGACAGGGAGACAGATACTGTGAACGATGAAAAAGATATTGTCCCTTCCCTCAAGGAATAATTAATCTAGTGGGAAGGATGACAAAATACAAGCTTATAAAAAATTAGAAACTATTGTAAATATTACTAAGCAAATAGGGTATTAAGACAGAAAATAACAAGGGGGGCTTTTTTAGATGAGGAGACCTTGAGAGGTCTCCTTGACAAGATGATGTTTAACAGCTGTGGTCTGAAGCATCCAAGTAGAGGTATGCTAAACAATGTGCTTGGTTTTAGGGTTCGCTGGCAGCCCCAATGAATCCCAAGCATTATCTAAACATTTGATCTCCAAGAAAAACTGCAAAACTGCAAAGGATAGGAACATGACCCAGGATGCCCCTCACCCGCAGAGAATTCTGTGGAAAGGGCCAAGGAGCTGACGTGGCTTAGGTAGAATCTAATCATCTGCTGTAGGTCTCCTGGTACAATGGCTAAGGGCTGCTGCCTGGTAACTTATAGAAAGATCTTGAATAGAAAAACAGCTTGGAATATTTGGGGAAATGAGGAAAAACAGTGTAGCTAAAATATATGGAAGGAAGAGATGAATCTGGCACGGTAGGCAAGAACCAGATGATGCAGAATACTGCAAACCAGAGTAGGACACCTGGATTTTACTGTCAGTGTATTAGAATGCCACTACAGAGTTTTAGGTTAGGGCATGCCATAAGCTCCTTTATGCCTGAAGAATACCCTTTGGGCTATTAGGTAGAAAATGGAGCAGAGAGGAACGAGAGAGGAGACCAGATAGGCCAGAAAGGACCTCTCAGGCCAAGAGAGAGAGGATAATGGCAAAGGCAGTAGACTGATAAGATGTACATGGCTTTAGGAGACATTTTGGATTTCCACTAAGGCAGAGTAGCAGGGTCTAGGCATATCTGATTTCTTGGAACTGAAAACAAAAAGACAAAATACACGAAATAACCATTTTCAGACACTGGGCATCAGGTAGTGCAGGACGGTGATTCCTGAAAAGGGGTAACAAAAAAGGTGAGCCCTAGGCTTGCTCTCAGCTCACTGTCTAGAGTGTTTCCAGGCCACAGTGGAGGCAGGGGAAGATTAGACAGGGCCGGTGAGCTCCCTGAGCTGAGGAGATGGGGCCGAGTCCAGATAGGCCAAGGCAGCTACAGTTCATGGGTCAGAGCTCTGGAGAGGTGATTACAACTAGATTTCAAATGCTCAAGAAGACAGAGCAAAGACTATGCAGGTTAAGCAAAAATACCAAAGACATAAAAAGACCCAAGTCAAACTTCTAGAAATGAAAACACAATGTCTGAGATAAAAATACATGAGATGGATTAAGAGTGGATTAGACACTATAGAAGAAAAGATTAGCTAACTTAAACACAGCTACAGAATTTATCCAAAATAACGCACAGAAAAAAGGCTGAAAATATTTATTTTTTTTATTTATTTTTTTTTTTATTTTTTTTTTTTTAAATTTTTTTTTTTTTAACGTTTATTTATGTTTGGGACAGAGAGAGACAGAGCATGAACGGGGAAGGGTCAGAGAGAGAGGGAGACACAGAATCGGAAGCAGGCTCCAGGCTCTGAGCCATCAGCCCAGAGCCCGACGCGGGGCTCGAACTCACGAACCGCGAGATGGTGACCTGAGCCGAAGTCGGACGCTTAACCGACTGAGCCACCCAGGCGCCCCAAGGCTGAAAATATTTAAAAAGCATCACTAAACAGTGGGAAACCTTCAAGGAGACTCATATATGTCTAATTGGAGTCTCCAAAGAAGAGGTGAAGAAAATATATATGAAGAAAGAATGGTAGAAAGTTTTTCACATTTGATAAAAAGCTGTAAACCCCCATGTCCAAGAAGCTCAGGGGACTCTAAGCACAAAAGGCATGAAGAAAACCTCACCAAAGCACAGCATAGTCAAATGGCTAAAAACCAATAATAAACAGAAAACCTTAAAAGCACCCTGGGGGGGTGTGGAGGGGGGTGGGAACAGCATGAGACCAAAAAGAAGAATGACAGCAGACTTCTCATCAGAGACAATGCAAACCAGAAAACAATGGAGTGACATCTTTTAAAAAGTGCTGAACAAAAAAAGAGTCAACTTTAAAAGTATCTTTCAGAAACAAAGACAAAAAAACCCCCCCCAAAAACAAAAGACTTTTTCAAAGATACAAAACTGAAAGAATTTGTGTCCAGTAGACTGTAACTCTGAGAAATGTTAAGGAAAGTCCTTCAGCAGGGAGAAGATATGAAACTCTGGCTCTACACTAAAAAAATGTGAAGTACCAGAATACCAGAAAGGGTAACTATGAAAGGGTAAATATAAAATAATTTTTTCTTTTATGTTAAAAGAATATATTTTTTATATTGAAAAAATTTAAAAGAGGATTACCTATTTAAAGTAAAATAATAATGTATAGTGGGATTTACAATATATGTAAAAGTAAAACGTATGGTAACAATAGCACAAAGGCCAGAAGACGGGGAGAGTGTACCAGCTGTAAGGTTCTTATGCGATATGTAAAGGGATAAGAAGACTATGGCTCCAAGGTAGACTGTGATATGTAAAAAATGTATAATATAAACTAAAGCAATCACTAAACTAAAACAAAGAATTAAATTAGTTATAGCTAATAAGCCAATAAGGAAATAGAAATCATAAAAAAACTGGATTAATCCACATGAAGGCAGAAAAAAGAGAACACGGGATAGATGGAACAAATCTCTCTACCAACAGCTTTTGTCTTTGTTCTCTGAGTTGAAAGTAAAGATCTGGGTGGGCTATGTGGTTCTTTCATTTATATAATTACATTGTTACATTTATATAGTTTTGGTTTTGAAAGACAAAGTCTGGGAAATTGGAGATAAGAGGAAACAAAATTATTCTGCATAATATATTAAGCTGGAGTTGCCTGCTGATAGCTGGAAAAGGAGGAGGTATGGGATGGAAGGAATAGAGAACAGAGAAGAAAATCCCCCAAACCTAGAGTGGGCCCCAGAAATGGCAGCAGGCTGAGGCCGAAGGTGAATGAGGCCAATAGGATACATCCTGTAACAGCAGATAAACATTAAGATAAAACAGAAATGTTAAAATGCTTCCTGTTCTTTGTGGCAATTCTCCCCCACCCCCCTAAACTCCAGTACAAGTTTATTACAATTGTATTCATTTTTGTATTCATTTTCCTTAGGGAAATGAAGGATGAAGAATTGGACCAAATGTTTGGGGCAAAGCACCTAAGGGAGGGACGGTCAGCTATAAGAGTGGTCTGGGAAAGAAGGAGCAGGAGTCTGCAGGAGTCTGAGTCAGAGCAGGAACCCTAGTCTGAATGATGTGGGGTGGGGGTTCATTCGATGTTATTTAGATTTGGGTATCGAAGGAAAGGATTATCCCCAAATCTAAGAGGACTCATGGAGTCCCACACAAACCTCCAGACAGCCTCCCTGCCTACTGTCTCGCCCTGTACCAATCCATTCTCCCACACAGGATCCTGAGTGACCTCTCTGAAGCGCTGTGACTGTGTCCCTTCCCTGGGTCCTCACTGCTCAATGATAAAAAGCTGGCAATACGGTCAGTTAGAGCTTTCCTGACCAGGCTGCTGCCTCCGCTCCAGCCTCGTCTCTCACATGCCTCTCTTCCACCGTGTATGTCAGCTGTACCACACATCCGGTTCCTCTGACACGGGTCACGCTCCCCTTTGTCCCTCACAGTCTCACATGCTATTCAGTCAACAGGAACATTCTTCATCACTCCCCTCCTCCATCTCCTTGGGTCTGCGGCATCTCCACCTGATTATCCTGCTCCTTCAGGTCCAAGCTTAGATATAATTTCTTCTGGAAAGCCTCTCCTGACACCTGGTTTGAACTTCTGAAATCTGAACGTGTCCTCTGAAAGTACGCATCATCACGAATGAACTGTTTGCTTATTTGTTCCTCTTTACCAGGTTGTAAACTCTGTGAGTGTGAGGACCTGGGCCCCTAGTTTACTATGGAAATGCCCCCTGCCCATATGCCTAAACCAGACCTTGGTGTTGTGCAACCAGTAACTTCTGGGTTGGCCGACTGAATAACAGACTCGACACAGGTTCAATTAATTATGAGCATCTGCGTCATCTTGGAACTCTGACAGTTCTATGAGGAAACCCCACATGGGGACGAAGGGTTTCATCCCCACAGAGGGATGCATCCTAACAGATTTCACACTTCTTATTTGGCTTTATTGAATCCTATACATTTTAGGATTCTGGCAGGAGGACCACTTTATAAGCTCAGATGACCCTGGACGGCAGCTAGAAAAACAGGCACAAGGAACTTACCACCTTGGGACAAATGAACCTCCTTGAGCAGAGAGGAATCTGGGCAATCCCCAAACGGCAGACCTAGAGGTTAATGCTGGGTGGTTTCAATTACGGCTAAGATAACAGTCCCTGGAACCAGCTACATTAATTGTCTCCTGTTAATGCTGTCAGTGCTGAGGGCCGGAAGGAACTCCCTCTCACATGACCTTCACAGGCCTCTCACCTGACATGGCCACGTGTGGAGTTTTGAAGAAGTGACCCTAATCTGACACTGTCCCCCTCCACCCTCCGCCAGGAACCCTTCCTGTCCTCGTCTTTCATCACTCCTGGCTGGCCACAGGGCCCGTTCCAGGCTCACACTGCGTGCATGTCTGTCCTCTCTCAGCTGGCATGCTCCCAGAGCAGGGATGCGGTCTGTTCCATCTCTGGCTCCCCAGAGGCTAGTATAGCATCTGGCACAGAGCGTCTGACAACTGGTCTGGAGTCTCCAAAATGTCAATGTCATGTCAGGAAAGGCAGAGACAAAAGTGTGGAAAACTGCTGTAGATAAAAGAAAACTAAAGAGACGGAACATCTATCGATCGATCGATCGATCTATCTATATCAGCTAGTAGATTTTACTCATGTTAAATTTCTTGAGTGTGATAATACTCCTACCCTTAGAAGATACATAGGAAAGTTTATTAAGGATCACGTCTCTCAGCTGCAGTTAACTCTCAGATGGTTCAGTAAACAAAAATCCACAGACACAAATATATGTACGTATGCCTAAGAGAAACAGGTATAGTAAATATTACAAAGTTAAGTGGGAAATCTACATGAAGAGTACATGGTTGCTCACTATCCTATTTGCACACTCTTCTGTAGGTTTGGAGTTTTTCAAAAAAAGTTAAGTCTCAACTCAGGTAAGGAACCCTAATGGGATCTGCTATACTGGAATTGTGTGGTCAGTTAGGCCACGACCCTAAGGGCCAGGGAAGTGTGGAGGCAGGCTGTAGGGAAGGGAGAAGGCACCTCAGGAAGTAACTAGACAAGAAGAGTGGTAGCTTTGGATGTTGAAATAGAAGCGCATAGCCACACAGGAGGGTGGGAGTGATAAACCCCAGATCCAAAGGGCAGACCAAGCCCTGTGCATATCCAGCTATTTGGCAGAGGTTTGGGTAAGTCATCAGGGAAGTTCAGGAAATGATAGATGATCAGAGGTGGAGCAAAGGGTCAGCAAGGCAGGCTAGCAGGCAGGCAGGCAGGCAGGCAGGCAAGATAAGCAAAGGAGCACAGAGGAGTGAGAAATCTAGGCAAAGCTCTGGCTTGTCTGGGCACAGTTAGAACACTTCAGAGAAGCAAACAAACTGGGGAAAGAGCAGCCAAGTTGCTGAGCACCCAGGATGGGAAACAAAAGCTAGACAGTGAGCACCAGAAGGTGCAGAGAGCTGGCTGAATCTGTCTGAAAATGAGGGAAGGAGTGGGGACGGTATGTGATAACCCTGGTCTTTGTCTCTTTCTTAGTTGGTGAGGCAAGAAGGAAGAGCGGCTAAAGCTTGCTTCCTCTCGTCTGGTAGCTGAATCAGAGAGATACAAACTGGAACAGAATTCCCAGGGCACATCAGGCCTCAATTCCAAACCCCCTCCATGACTGCGGGCCCATGACGTACATCCCTGCCAGTCCCTGCATGCTGCTACCAGTAAGTTTTCTCTTAGTCCTCAGTGATGATTATTCCCTTTAAGCATTCTGGGCTCCTGGTTCGTGGAGAAATCTCTCTTTAGACGAGCAGCTACCCTCAATGTTCACTACCCCCTCTCATGTACGCATTCTTCCAGAATCTCAGATAGGCTTTGCTTTCATCACTTAAGTGCTGCTCAGAGTTCCTGAAGGCCAACAGCTGGGGTATTTGACAACCTGCCTTTGTCTGCCCCATGTCTGCCATACCCAGCCCGGACCCCCAGTGCAACATACTAAGGACACTTCTTTTTGTTCTCGGATTCTGATGATAAAAGAAAGCAGGAGAAAAGGTTTAGAGAAGATCCCTCCCAAGCAACAGATCAGTGAGGGGGGCACAGACATGCCTGCAGGGACCAGATGGTCTGGCCCTCACAAGGAGTATTTGAAATTCAGGTGGTCTTTTTGCCCTGCACACAAGTCACACAGGCAGTGCTCACTGGGGTGCAGAGGTACAGACAGAGGTGAGGGTGGGGGGGCTGGGTGAGTAGTCATGTTGCCGAGCGCGTTCTCCGGAAGTGGACTCTGTTAAGACAACGATAAAGAGATGCCAGGGGAGGCAGTGTGGTGACAAGACTTGTGTAGGTCAGAAATGGGCACCTTTCAGACTTGGGCTCCCTCGCCAAAGGACAGCACAGCCCCAGCACTCACAGCACCACCTCTCTGCTCCTCCGGCCAGGAGGAGTCCATGAGACTCTTCTAAAGGGCCTCTGCTTCCTCTCTTGACCATGACCTACCTCGCTACTGGGATCGAGCTTTCCTCCGCTCCCTGTCGTTCTGTGTCCCGGGGCTCCAGATGCTGAGTTCCACTCACTCTTTAACCTCTCTTGGAAGTGCTTAGTCATTGATCCGGCCACGTGGCATCCGCTTTCCCGCTGCGGGTCTGCTATGCTAACTAAGAAAGTTATTTTCCAGCCTCGTTGGAAATGGCAGGAACTTGAATTGACTTGCTAGACTGGCAGTGCTGGAGGAGTTCGGGCCACGTGCCAAAGGAAAGAGTGGACGGCCAATCACGGGGGAGCACACTTCTCACTCTGTAGCCTGAGACTAAACCTTCCTGTTGGCAAGGGAGAGCTACCTTAGGCCTCTGCCGCCAGCTTCACACTGGGAGGCGTGCTGTGACCTCATGGTGGCTCCACGTGCCACACGCCGTGGGGGCTCGGGAGGGGAACTCTGAACCACCGTTTTCTAGGGATAAAAATCCAGAGGACAGAAGGTTAATCCTAGAGATAGGAAAACAAAATCCTGGAGAGAGCAGAGATGGGAGGAGACCAAGGAGTCCCTGGCTGCGCCTGCGGCAAAGGTAAGGCGCAGAAAGCCAGGAGTCCAGAGAGTAGGTGCCGGGCTGGAGGGTGTGAGGGCCAGCCCCGGGCCCCCACTGGCGCTGCTGCAAGCCCTGTGCCCCTTTCTCAGCCCAGGCCCCATCCCAGCTCCTACCTGGTAGGTACCTGTCGTGGCTGTGGCTGTGGCTGTACTCGGTGGTGGTGAGAGGCAAGTGAGTCTGTGTAAAGGGTTGGCTGCCAAACAGATTGTCACTGCGAAGGTTGTGGCAGAGCTTCTCCAGGAAGCGGAGGACGTAGGTGATGCTGTTGACTGCCGGGAGGTTGAGGGTGTGCTGTTCGCGGTCAAACACGGCTGTGGAATGAAGGAAACGGGGCGAGCGCGTCAGCCCGGCAGTGCAGGGCAGGCCGGGCGGAGGAGCCCAGCCCACTGCTTGCCTCAGGCTCACCTGGTTACACAAAGCAGTCGGTGCCCAGGTTTCCTCCCCTCCCCTCCCTCCCTCAAGGGTTTGATTTTTGCCTCCACCTCCAAAGGGCTTGCAGTAATGGGAGTGGCCAGGCCAGGCCTGTTGCACCTGGGACGCTGAGGCGATTTTACTCAACTTGTGAAAACAACTGTGAACACAACTCTATCTGCTCCATCAGTTGGCTGGGCCTCCTCCGGGAGATCTGCTCATTTTGGGTTCTATTTCCATAAGAACTGCCTAAGAACAGAGAAACCGGGCAGATGAGGAGAATACAGCTATTGCCGGCAATGGTTTGGGTGCACAATGTGATCTGTGTTAGGGCACTAGAGTTTCAGCAGCATTTGGAAATATTCCATGCTTGGTTTTATTTTCCTTCCTATCTATCTCTATTCAAAAAATATCTGTATAATCCTTAAAAAGCAGGCCTTTGCATTTGTCTCTGAGGGCAGCAAGGAAATGGGGAGATAGGCCGGTCCCGGGAATCAAATTTGGGACAGAAGAACCCTAGGAAAGGTGTGGGTGACAGCAACCCCACAGAGGCGCAAAGAAGGCCTCATCCCCGCAGACTACTGCCCGGAAGGCTCGGCCTCCCAAGGAAAGGAAAGCTGGAGTCCCCAGCAGTCCTCTGACTTCTAGAACAATGTCTGCCGTGCGTGCCCTCACCCTCCACACAGCCAATTACTCCCTCGCCAGGGCTCCCACGTCACCCTTTACACATTTCTCGCACATGAGAATACTTCTCTCCTGTCATCTTTTCTCTTCCTCCCCGGCCAGTGCCTGGCAATAACCTCTGACGTCAGATAAAGGCTCAAAAAATGTTTGCTAACAAAATACAGTTATTTATGGGGTCTTCTAAAAGAATACAGGTATCCGTGAGGGTCTGCCAAGTCAGTTGGGTTCCCTGAGACTGGATACTGCAACTTGTTAGAGGGAAGGGGTGGGAGACTATGCAGGATCATGCAGTTAAGACTGAAAGGCTCCAGGTCAAGTCTTCATAGACTTGGTGGGTATAGAATGGGGTTTTGGACTTGGGAACACGGAAACAGAACTAGGGCACAGCAGAAAAAGTGAACATTCTCAGTGAAAACAAAAAACAGCATAGTTGAATCAAACTCTCATAGCAGGAAAGAGAGAGGGAATGGTTTTTCCCCACTCTGCTCTGGGATTCAACTTCCTTGTAACAGGGCTGGCTTAGGACTGGGCAGCTAAGGAGCCGGAAGAACCTAAGAGTTCTCTGGTCCCCTGAGGCCAGGTGGGAGGCTATGGTGATCTGGAGAAACTCCTGTTGCCACAATGCAGTCCCTCTGGATTCTTTCTTCTGGAATGCCTTTAAAGCAACACACATACGTTTTCTGTATGCAGAGGCTAAGCAGGTAGACAGGACAGGAGTCTGCTTAGAAGCTTGGTTAAGCAGAGTCTGAATGGTATTCTACTTGGCAGAGGGGTGCATAAGGCTCAGAGGGGTTCTGGTTGTTGAAAAGGAACAGAATCCCTTCACATTTCTCCAGAGCCTACAAGCGTGACTGTTGTAGGAACCAGGATGCTTTGCCAGAAATGAGCCAGTTGAGAAGGCCTGGCCCTCTGGTGAGGAGGCCACACCAGCCCAAGTGTGCTTACCTGAGATCACTTCACCACCATGGCCCTGTTTGAGGAAGCTGAAGACGGTTTTCTGATGATAAGCACAGTCGATGCAAGCCTGGACAGCCTGCTGCAACACCACGGAGGCGCGGGCTGGCCCAAAATGGTCAGGAAGCAGCTGGACCTTCTTCTTATCTAAGTGGGGGCCTGTGCTGCCATTCTTGTTCAAGTAAATACAAACTGCGGGAGACAAAGAGTCAAAACAGCTTAAAGAGCGTCCAGGGTAGAGAAGTGACAGAACGGTGCTCTCTTCTGTGTCTCACCCTCTGGGCTCTTGTCCCTAGCAGGATTCTCAGCTGCTAGGCCGGCGAAACATTGGGAGGGGGCAGAGGGTGGCTGTATCCAGCTGCAACCAGCCCAGATTGCATGACCAAAGGCTCTGGGAACAGAGCCTGCTGGAAGAACAGCCCAGACCAAAAGCCAAGGCACAGAACTTATACTTGGTCTTCTGTGCACTGAAAAGAGAATCTAAACAACTCCCCAGATGTATGTACTTTCATGTTCAGTACTTGGTTGCCTCACACATTCCTGTAGGTCTTATATGTGTAAGGGATGGTAGGGGCCATGGCAACATTAGCCAGAGTGTGCTAGTGTGTGTTTGGGCTTGCACTTTGAATGGTCACACCACTGTGACCTGCCTTGATTTCTGTTTTGGGTGGTAGAGTCCCTTTGCTATCTTTTGCATTAACACTCAGATCCAAAGAAAGTAGTAAAACAGAGAAATATGGGACCAAAGAAAACAATGGAAAGGACCCGAGGGTCCCATCTAGAGAGTTGTCTGTTTCAGTAGTTTATCAGGTCATGGCAGCTGGGCACTCTCCTGCTGCAACTCTCTACCTGGCACTGTGCTGGGCAGGGAACAGGGAAGGCACATGAGTAAGAAGCAGTCCGAAACTGAGGTGCTTCCTTGATCTCCAGAGAGAACCCATGGCAGCCTGGTCAGCTATGACATTCTTCTGGTACGCCTTCCAGGACCCACTTGAAGAGGGTACTCTGCTTTCTCACACTGTCATGGATCGCTCATGGAAGAAAGAACAGGTGAGCAAAAGGTCTTTTTTGCCATTAAAGGCAAAATAGAGAAGAGCAGTAGCTGTGGTGGCCATGGATGGACTGCCATGCTCGTCCGTGGGGCTTCAAGTTTAGCAGATGTAAAACAAGGGGGTTGAGTCGCATGCTCTCTGAGGATTCCTCACCTAATTCGAAGGGAAAGGGAGATGGAGAGACGGAAATGGAAATAGTAAGAGTGGCAGGATGTGGAAGGTGACGGGTAGGAAAGAAAGAAGGGGAAAAGGTAAAGAATAAACCAGATGCATTGAAATACACATTCAACTCTGTTCTCTGCTAAAACCCTCTAACATGAGTCAGACAGTAAAGGAGACAGCTTAAAATTTTGGAAGCTGGAAAGCAGATAAGCAAAGCAGCAACTGACTGAGCAGACCCAAAAAAGCCAAATCCTTAACCAAGAATGGGCAATGATGAGAACCAAGCTGTTTCATCTTAAAATTCACAAAAGGCCCAAGAATGGGCAGGGGCCCCTGGAGGTGGGTGTGAAGGCAGATCTAATGAAAGAAGGATTGGGTGAAGTCTGTTAAATAGTTAGGACTTCCATGTCATGATATGACTCTTTCATTGAACACGAAAGTAAAAATTCAAAAACTCAAAGAGATAAGAAGAGCAGTTAAAATAAATGAAGACATATATCTATGAAAAGACACTCAGAAGAATGTTCATAGCAGCTTAGTCATAACAGCCTAAAACTAGAACCAACCCAAACGTCCACAATGAGAGAATGCATATACAAATTGTGGTATATTCATTTATTGGGAGAGCATTCGGCAGTAAAAAAGAATGAACTATTGATAGGGTGCTTCTCAAAAACATTACTTTTAGTGAAAGAAACCAAATATAAAATGTACATATAGTATAATTCTATTTCTCTATTACGTTCAAAACAGAAAAATCAAATCTACAGTGAGAGAAATCAGGATGAAGGTGGGAGAGAAGGCCGACTTATAAGGAGGCATGACGTAACTTTCAGGGGTGGTAGAAATGACTTTCATCTTGCCTGGAGTTCTGGTTACGTGGTGCTTACAAAGATTAAAACTCATTTAATTGTACTTTAAGATATGTATGTTTCACTGCACGTAAATTTTATTTGATTTGTGTGTTTACACAAAAGGAAAAAAATATATAACCAGTCCTGTGATGATTACAAAAAGAAATTCTAACATGGATTAAAGGGTGAAAGATAAAAGGCAAACTACAAAACCTTGAGAAGACTGTGGCAGTTTAAAAACATGACTCTCACACCTCTGACCTCCCTTCCATCGATCTGTGTGATACTTGACCAACAGACTATGTAGAAATGACCCTGTGTCAGTTTCTGGGCCCAGGGCTTGCTTACTTAAGAAGCTGACAGTTTCCATTTCCTCTTTCTCGGGACATTCACTCTTAGAACCCAACTACCACACGTGAGGAGCCAAAGCTACCCTGTGGCAAGGTCTGTGTGGAGAGAAACCAACAGCCAACTTGTCAGCCACGTGTAGAAGTGGGTCCTCCATCCCTAGTCAAGTCACCTCAGCGGACACCACATGGAACAGGTACAAGCTGCTGCCACCTAGCCCTGCCCACATCGTTGTTTTAAGCCATGAAGTTTTGTGGTGGTTTGCTATGTAGCAAAAGATTATTGGAAGAGACAGTGGTGCCAGAAATAGGGTACCGCAGTAACAAAAACCTAACACACATGGCATTGGCTTTGAGACTGGAAAGCAGAAAGAAGCATGAAGGGCCACAAAAAGGGTGTGAGCGAAAGCAGAAAGGGGCTTGAACAGAAGCCTGTAAAAGGCGGCGGGGGGAAGGGGTGGGTCAAGCAGTTCTTTTCATTTTGTACCATCTCTGTCCTCATTAGTCTGAGCTGGCAATGCTTCGAGAATGGAAGCCTATAAGATCTTGAGAAGGCTGCCAGTGAAAGCCTAAGGCAAGAGAGGAAAATCTTATTGGAAGATGGAGGACAGGGGCCACGTGGGTAGGTAGTGATTTAGAGTTTGATGACACTGTCATCTGCAGTAACAGGGGACTAGGAAATAAATGTACCTGGTGAGCTTCGTGAAATAGCTAAAGAGACTTCTAGACAAAGTAATGAAAGTGCAAGGTGGCTTCTCATTGCCTATGATAAAAATGCAGAATGAGAAAGATGAGCTTAAAAAATATATAAAAATTTAAAAAGCCCACAAATAAAATTGCTTCTCATTTCTAGTCCTTCCAGAAGGCAAATAATTCTAAGTTATGAAAGGGTCAAACCCAGAAGGGGCAATAAAATATTTTATTAAGGTGCCAGAATGATTAAGACTATGCTTCGTAGACTCTTTCTGACCAAAGGGCCCTCTAAGAATCTTAGGGGTCAGTCTTGCAGATTTTTTCCCTTAAACGGTAGGAGTTCCTAAGACTCTTAAGAGCATTGTCTCACAGCAGCCACAGAGGAAGCCCAAAGTAGAGAAGAGCTTATCTTCAAGAGATTTTGGTTGTGCCTTTGTCTAATGAGGAAAATCCCAATAATATTCCTAGTAAACCCCTCAAGTTTCTAAGAGACTCATGGTGGTGGAAGCATTGGCAGCTCAGACTAAAAGGGACAGAAATGGTACAGAATGAACAGAAGAAGCCTTTAGACCCAAACCTTTCACAGACGGGATGAAGACCAAGAAAGCAATCTGTTTTCTGTGGAAAGGGAAGGATGATTCAGAGGACAAAGCTGAGAGCCATGGAAAACAGTCCCAAGAAAGTAATATTGGGTCTAATTAAGGAGCTGGCAACAAGCGCCCGGCTGGATTTCAGAATTTCTACAGGCCAGGGACTACTCCCGGTTGGATGGGTGTATCTGTAAGTTACCCAATGCCTGTCCCACCACTGTAGGTGGGCTACGTGGGGAGCAGACAGCATTTTTCTTTAGTTCACAGGTCTTCAGATTGAGAGGAACGACACTCAAGGAGCTGTGCCTGACAATCTGCACCTGGGAGGTCTCATCTGCACCTGCATCTGATTTAGATGATGAGATCCCAGATCCAGAGCCTGATTTGTAAAGGTAAGAGACTTTTAATGGAGACTCTTGCAAGGGGAAGAATAAATTTCCCAGGCAGGAAAAATGTAAATGAATTATGTCCAGAGAGTAGACTGAGGTGACTTTAAAATATGGTCCATAATTCTTTGACCCTCTTCCTATAGAAGAGTGGGGTCTATTCTCCTTCTCTTGAATCTGAGCTCTATGACTGCTTAATCAGTAAAATATGGTAGAAATAATGCTATGCTAATTAGGGGGCTTGAGTCTTAAGAAAATGGAAGTCTCTACTTCTTGTCTCTTGGGACAATTGCTCTTGGAACTCACCTACCATGGTATGAGGAAGCCCAAACTACCCTCTGGAGAGGTCCGTGTAGAGAAGAACCAATAGCTGGCACCAATTTTGCTAGCCATGTGAATGAACCATCTTGGAACTGGATCCTCCAGTCCCAAATGAGCTACTCCAAATGATGCCATGTAGAAGAGAGACGGGTTGTCTTAATTTTAATAAGATATCACCTTTTTCTGGTATATAAAAGGTTATATGCCTTTCTTTCATAGTTTATGCTTTTGCCCTGTTTTTAAAATATATAAATTTTATATTAAATATTAAAATATTAAAATTTATAATTGTCATGTTTTGGTTTTCTAAGGCATCCATGAAATCAGAGGCTGTAAAAAAATTGGAGACGGGTTCAGTATGTTAAAAGCTTGGAAGTGGCTATTCTATCCTAACAACAAGTGAAAAGCTGAACAAAATGAAAAATTAACAATCCTTTTTAGATCCTTCAAATAAGTGAGGTCACAGGGCAAACTGATGCCACCCAAGTTTGGAGACAAATCGGAGAATACAGAAAACCACATTTTACCAAGCAGAAACCCATGAGCAGACACTTTCCACAGTAACCAATGCCAAGGCAGGAAAATCTAAACGTAACTGATGAATTGCTGGAAGTTTAGTGTGGACAAGTCTGAGAGTTAAAAACTCTAGAGAAACCCAGTCATTGAGGGGGAGGTGTCCCACACTTTTGTGAGTTTTACCTTTAGGAGCTCAACCACATTCTCACAGTCTTACAGAAAAATCCCCTCATGCTTCCATCAGTGACTGCAGAAAAGGAACCATTTTAAAAACATGCAAGAGTCTACAGAAGAGTAGACTGGCCTTAACAAGGCCTGCCCTCAGGTAAAACTATTTTACCAGAGTTTAACCTGCTGGGATTTGATAGAGCCTAACCTACCTGGGAGAAAGGGAAATGCCCAATTCTAGCCTCCTCCAGCCATCCTGTCCCACCTAAGGGCAAGGAGGATAAGAAATACTGGTGAAGTTCATACTTTAGGGGCGCAGCCCTTCCCCGCGCCCCCCCACCCCCTGCAAAGACTGAGACCTAATCATAGGACTATAGAACACTTCTTCCTTTCCCAGAACCTTACCATCACATTAGTAAAGGCCTATTTACAACAACTCCTTTTACCTAGTACATCATGTCTGGTTATCAAGAGAAAAATTACAAGGTATACTAAAAGGCAAAAACTGCAGTTTTAAGAGACAGAGCATAAGACTAAAGCATACACATAAGAAACTAGCCTTAGACTAGAAAGCGTAAAAACCAGACTCAGACAAGGCAGGGATGTTGGAATTATTAGACTGGGAATTTAAAACTATGATTTTTTCTAAGGGCTCTAATGAATAAAGTAGACAGCATGCAAAACAGATATGCAACGTAAATGAAGAGATGGAAATTCTAAGAAAGAATCAAAAAGAAATGCTAGAGATCTGTTGCAATGTTTACTGCAACAGAAATGACTGCCTTTGATGGACTCATTAGTAGACTTATCAGTGGGCATAGCCAAGAAAAGAATCACTGGGCTTGATGATATCTCAATAGAAATTTCCCAAACTGAAAAGCAAGGAGAAAAAAATAAATAAATAAATAAAAAACTGAAAAAACTAAACAAAACAAAAACTCCCAAGGGACTATCCAGGAACTGTGGGATAACTATAAAAGGTGCAGTATACACATAACAGGAATATCAGAAGGAGAATAAAGAAAGGAACAAAAGAAATTTTTGAAGGGATAAGGACAGAAGAATTTCTGCAAATTAATATCACACACCAAACCATAGATCTAGGAAGATCAGAGAACATCAAGCATGAGAAATACCAAAAACAATGCTACAACTAAGCATATTATATAAAAATGCAGAAAATCAAAAAATGAAGAAAAAAATCTTGAAAACCCCCCTCACCTATAGAGGAGCAACAGCAAAACTTACATCCTTAGAAACCACGTGAGCAAGAAAACACTGGAGTGAAATAAAGTTTTGAGGGAAAACATCCACGAACCTAGAATTCTGTACCTTGAAAAATTATCCTTCAAAAGTGATGGAGAAATAAAGACTTTCTCAGACAAAAAAAAAAAAAAAAAGAGGGAGTTTGTTGCTTTATTACTAGTAGATTATCTTGCAAAAAAGGTTCAAGAAGTTCCTTGAAGAGAAGGAAAATAGTATCAATCAGAAACTCAACTCTACATAAAGAGCACTGTAGAAGACATACATGAAGGCAAATAGAAACTTATTTTGCTTATTCTTTTTTTTTTTTAAATTTTTTTTTTTCAACGTTTATTTATTTTTGGGACAGAGAGAGACAGAGCATGAACGGGGGAGGGGCAGAGAGAGAGGGAGACACAGAATCGGAAACAGGCTCCAGGCTCCGAGCCATCAGCCCAGAGCCTGATGCGGGGCTCGAACTCACGCACCGCGAGATCGTGACCTGGCTGAAGTCGGACGCTTAACCGACTGCGCCACCCAGGCGCCCCTGCTTATTCTTAACTGATCTAACAGATAACAGTTTGTTCAAAGTAGAAATAACAACAATATATTTGTACGTGTTATGTGTATACTTACTAACACTTATGTGTAAGTGAAATGAATGACAGCAATCATACAAGGGATGGAAAAGAGGAATTAGGATTTCTTGTTATTATATCTGTGAAGTGGTATAGTGCTATTTGAAAGTAGACTTGGATTAATTATAAATGCATATTGTAAATTCTAGGGAAATCACTAAAAAAGAGGGGCACCTGGGTGGTTCAGTTGGTTAAGCATACAACTCTTGGTTTCAGCTCAGGTCACGATCTCACGGTTTCATGAGTTTGACCCTGCCTCGGGCTCTGTGCTGACAGTGGGGAGCCTGCTTGGGATTTTATGTCTGCCTTTCTCCCTGCCCACCTCCCCCTAGCCCCTTGCCCCGCCAACTCACACTTTGTCTCAAATAAATAAACTTTAAAAAAAAACAAACCCTAAAAAAGTATAACATATTCTAAAAAAGGAGAAAAAATGGAATCATATAAAATGCTCATTTAAAACCACCAAAGGCAGAGAAAAAGTGGAAGACAAAAATAGGCACAAAGAACAAAGGCAACAAATAGGAAACTCAACAAATATGGTACTTATCAAACTATGTCAATAATCACTTTAAATATCAATGGTCTAAATACATTAGTTAAAAGGGATTCTGAAAGTGGATCAAAAAATAAGACCCAACTCTATGTTGTCTACAAGACACTCACTTTAACTATAAAGAGGCATATAGATGAAAAGCAAAGAGATAAAGATATACCATACTAACACTAATTAAAAGAAAGAAAGATAACTATATTAATTTCAGACAGAGCAGACTACAGAGCAAGGAAAGTTATTGCAGATGAAGATGGGCATTACATAATGATATAATCATCATTTATCTAAGAAGATATATCAATTCTTATGGTATATGCACCTAACAACAGACCATCAAAATGTCAGAGGTAAAGGGACACCTGGGTGGCTTAGTCAGTTAAGCATCCGACTTCGGTTCAGGTCATGATCTCGCGGTTTGTGAGTTCGAGCCCCATGTCAGGCTCTGTGCTGACAGCTCGGAGCCTGGAGCCTGCTCTGGATTCTGTGTCTCCTTCTCTCTCTGCCCCTCCCCCACGTGTGCTCTGTCTCTCTCTATTAAAAATAAATAAATAAATAAAAAAAAGTCCGAGGTAAAAATTAATAGAACTCCAAAGATAAACAGATGAATCCACTACTTTAATTGGAGATTTCATCATCTCTCTCTCAGAAATGGACAGAACTAGCAGGCAGAAAATAGTAAGTACATTGTTGAACACAATAGCACCATCAATCAATTGGATATAATTGATATCTGTAGGTTATTTCACTCAGCAACAGCAGAACACACATTCTTCTCAAGCTCACATGAAACATTCATGAAGACAGACCACACACTGGGCTATAAAATAAACCTTAATAAATTTAAAAGAATAGAAATCATACAATGTTTGATCTTAAACCACAATGGAATAAACAAAAAATCCGTAATAGAAATATAGGTGGAAAATCCCCCCAATACTTGGAGGTTAGACAATATATATATAAATAACACATGGGTGAAAGAATAAATCTCCAGATAAATTTAAAAATATTTTGAACTAAATGAAAATAAAAATGCAACTTATCAAAATTTCTGGGGTGCAGCAAAAGCTGTGGATAGAGGGAAATATATAGCATTGAATGTACATATTAGAAAAGAAGAGAGATCTGAAATCAATAATCTAAGCTTTGGGGCACCTGGGTGGCTAAGTCAGTCGAGTGGCCGACTTCAGCTCAGGTCATGATCTTGCAGCTTGTGGGTCTGAGCCCCGCTTTGGGCTCTGTGCTGACAGCTCAGAGCCTGGAGCCTGCTTCGGATTCTGTGTCTCCCTCTCTCTCTGCCCTTCCTCCGCTCGCACTCTGTCTCTTTTTCCCTCAAAAATAAATAAGCATTAAAAGAAAAAATCTAAGCTTCTACTTTAGGAAACTAGAAAAAAAGAGCATATTAAATCTAAAGTGAGCATAAGAAAAGTAATAATAAAGAACAGCAGAAATCAATGACACTGAAAACAAGAAGTCAATCGAACAACAAAATCAATGAAACCAAAAGCTGGTTCTTTGAAGAGATCAATAGTATCAAAAGCCTTTAGACAAGCCAAATTAAAAAAAAATGACACATATTACTACTATCAGAAATAAAAGAGGGGACACCACTACGGATCCATAGTCATTAAAAGGATAACATAGCAATACTATGAATAATTCTAGGCCCACAAATTTGATAATCTAGGTAAAATGGACCAATCCATGAAATCCACAGTCTGCCAAAACTCACACAAGAAGAAAAAGATCATCTGAATATGCCAATAACTATTAAAGAAATTGAATCAATAATTAATATTCTTCCAAAATAGAAAGCACCAGACTCAGATGGATTCACTGGTGAATTCTACTAAGTATTTAAAAAATACATTTTACCAATTACCTATAAGCTCTTTTAGAAAACAGAAGCAGTGAGAATACTTCATAATTCATTCTAGGAGACTGGCATTACCCTAATACCAAAACCAGAGAAAAACATTACAAGAAAAGAAAATTACAGACCAATGTCTGTAGATGTAAAAATCCTCAACAAATTATTAGCAAATCCAATCCAATAATACATTAAAATATATATATATATATATACACTACAACCAAATGAGATTTATTTCAGGTGTGCAAGGCTGGTTCAAAACATTAAAAAAATCAATTAATGTAATACATCACATAAACAGGCTAAAAAAAAAAACTTACATGATCATATTAATAGATGCAGAAAAAACATCTGACAAAATCCAAGACTGATTCATGATAAAAACTCTCAGCAAATAAGGACTAGAGGGGAACTTCCTGAGCTTGATAAAGAATATTTACAAAAAAAACTTCAGCTGACATCACTTAATGGTGAGAAACCAGAAGCTTTCCCATTAAGATCAGGAACAGGGCATGTTCCCTCTCACTACAACTTTTCATTATTGTACCAGAAGTCCTGACTAATGTAATAAGAAAAGGAAATAAAAGGTATACAGATTGGGAAAGAAGAAATAAAATTCTCTTTTTCACAGATGACACAAATGTCTATGTAGAGAATGCAAAAGAATTGACAAAAAAAAAAAAATCCTGGAACTAATAAACAATTATAGCAAAGTTGCAGGATACAAGGTAAATATACAAAAGTCAAATTGCAAGAAACAAGTGAAATCTGAAATTAAAAACACAATACATTCACACTAGTACCTCCAAAAATAAAATACTGGGAATAAACCTAACACAATATGTAGAACTTACATAAGGACAACTACAAAGTCTGATGAATAATAAAAATAAAAAAACCCTCTTAGCTACAGAGAACAAACTAATAGTTACCAGAGGGGAGTTGGGTAGGGGGATGGGTGAAATAGGTGATGGGAATTAAAGAGTACACTTATCATAATAAAAAAATAAAATAAGAAAGAGGAAACTAAACAAATGAAGAGATATCTCATGTTCACAGACAGGAAGACCCAATATTGTCAAGATGTCAGTTTTTTCCAACTTGATCTACAATTCAATGCAATCCCAATCAAAATCCCAGCAAGTTATTTTGTGGCTACTGAGAAAATGAATCTAAAGTTTATATGGAGAGGCAAAAAACCTCTAAATAGTCAATAAAATATTGAAGGAGAAGAACAAGGACTGAAACTACCTAACTTCAAGACTCATTGGAAAGCTACAGTAATCAAGACAGTATAGTATTGGTGAAAGAATAGACAAACAGATCAAGGAACAGACAGAAAGCTGAAGAACAGCCCCACATAAATACAGTGAACTGATCTTTGATAAAGGAACAAAGGCAATACAATAGAGAAAAACACGGTCATTTCAACAAGTGGCACTGATACAACTGGACAGCTGCATGCAAAAAAAAAAAAAAGGAATCTAGATACAGACTTTATACCCTTCACAAAAATTAACTCAAAATAGGTCACAGACCTAAATGTAAAATTCAAAACTATAAGACTCCTAGAAAATAAAACAGGAGAAAAAATGAGAATGACCTTGGGGTGTGGCAACAGCTTTTTAGATATAACACCAAAGGTGTCATCCATGAAAGAAATAGTTGATAAGCTGGATTCATTAAAATTGAAATCTTCTGCTCTGTGAAAGACACAATCAAGATAATGAGAAGAAAAGCCACAAAGGGAGAGAAAAATCTGCAAAAGGTACACCTGATAAAGAACTGTTTTCCAAAATATACAAAGAATTTTTAAAAAGCCAGCAATAAGAAAATGAACCCAATTAAAAACTGTTAGCTATCTCAGCAAAGAAGATACACAAATAGCAAATAAACATATGACAAGACACTTTCCCTTGTGTGTGTGTATATCATTAGGGATATGCAAAATAAAACAACAATGAAATACCACTGCACACCTATTAGAATGGCCAAAATCCAGAACACTAACACCACCAAATGCTGGCGCAAAAGCAACTCTCATTCATTGCTTGTGGGAGTGCAAAATGGTACAGCCACTTTGGAAGCCAGTTTGGCCATACTTTACAAAACTAAACACGCTCTTACCATATGACCAGCAATCTCATTCCTTGGTATTTACCCAAAGGAATTTAAAATTTATGTCCACACAAAAATCTGCACATGGATGTTTACAGCCGCTTAATTCATAATTGCCCAAACTTGGAAGCAAACAAGATGTCCTTCAGTAGGTGAATAGATAAACTGTGATACAGCCAGACAATGGTATATCATTCAGCCCTAAAAAGAGCCATGAAAAGACATGAAGAAAATTTAAATGCACATTACTAAGTGAAAAGGTCAGTGTGAAAAGGCTACATACTGCATAATTTCAAATACATGACATTCTGGAAAAGGTAAAATTACAGAGACAGCAAAAAGATGAGTGGTTGCCAGAAGTTAGGGGGGAAGGTGGGATGAATAGGCAAAGCATGGACGTTTTTTTAGGGCGGTTAAAATATTTTGTATTACCCTATGATGGTGGATACATGCCATTATACATTTGTGAAGACCCACAAAATGTACAACCCCACAAGAGAACCCTAATGTAAACTACGGGCCCTGGGTGATAATGATGTTTCAATAGAGGTTGATCACTTGAAACAGATGTACTTACTACTCTGGTGGGGGAATGCTGATAATAGAGAAGGCTGTGCATGTGTGGAGGCAGGGGTATATGGAAAATTTCTGGACCTTCTGCTCAATTTTGTTGTGAACCTAAAAAAAAAAAAAAAACCAGTCTAGTAAAAAATTCAGAAAACAAAAAAGAGTTCATAGCAGATGCGAATATCCAAGAGTGGGGAAGTCACATACACTAAGTGTATGTGACCAATTTCCTAAATGTATGTAGGATCTTTTTAGGCAGATAATTTTGCAGGACTGGTTTTCCACCAAACACCCTTTGGAAAATGCCACTAGAATAATGAATAAGGATACTTTAAAAGTAAGATGCTAGACACAAGAAACTAAATACAAAGTCTGGAAGATACAGTTGAGGTAAGCTTTGACAAAAGTTGAGCAAAATGTCAAGGAGAATAGGGATAAGAATAAAAAGGGTTAATAATATTACACTACGAGTTCAAGAGGTTCAACATTTGAATAACATGTGTGCCAGAAGGAGTGAAGGGAGACAAAGAAGTGGGACAAAGTCACTGAAAAAAGAATTTAAGAAAATTTCAAGAAACTAAAGAATGGATGGGCACATGAAGTGTCCAGCATGGCAAGGAAAAATACTCACATCTCAGGTGAGATTGCAGAATACTACTGATGAAGAGAAGCTTCAAAGAGAACAAATAGGTTTCATGCAAAATTAAACAGGCATATCTATGAAACATTTACATGGGAAAATAAAGGCATGGGAAGGAGCAAACCGAGAATAACACAAATGGTAGGAGAAGAGGATGTTGAGAAACTCAGAAGGCTCCAGAAGAGACTTCTTTTTAAGGGTTTGAAATGGATAGAATATATAATGTGCTTGAACATAAAGAGAGATATACATAGTAGTAAGAGAGCTTAAGGTTGAATTAATAACTATCTAGCAAAATAAACACACAAAGAAATCAACAAGATTTACTCTGAAAACAAAATGTGCAACAAAGGAAGAATAATCATAGTACACTACTTGGTTCAATTGAGAATAGCATTCCACAAATTACAATGACAAAATACTGGCTTTCAATCTAATCAAAATTATAATATCATGGTATTAAGATAGGGAAGTGTGTGTGGGTGGGTAAGTGACAAGGAGATTAAGAAGAGTTAAATCTTCAGCTTCTAAAGTGGGTTGTCACACAAAGAAATAAAACGTATCCAAATTGGCAAGGAGGAAGCCAAACTTTCACTCTTTGCAGACAACATGACACTATGTGCAAAACCCAAAAGACTCCACCAAAAAAACTGCTAGAACTGATCCATGAATTCAGCAAAGTCGCAGGACATAAAATCAATGTACAGAAATCAGTTGCATTTCTATACACCAATAACAAAGCAGCAGAAAGAGAAATCAAGGAATCGATCCCATTTACAATTGCACCAAAAACCACGAGATACCTAGGAATAAACCTAACCAAAGAAGTGAAAAATCTATACAATGAAAACTATAGAAAGCTTATGAAAGAAATTGAAGAAGACACAAAAAACTGGAAAAACATTCCATACTCATGGATTGGACAAACAAATATCATTAAAATGTCATTACTACCCAAAGCAATCTAAATATTCAATGCAGTGCCTATCAAAATAACACCAGCATTCTTTACAGAGCTAAAACAAACAATCCTCAAATTTGTATGGAACCAGAAAAGGCTCTTAATATTGCCAAAGCGATCCACTAATGTGGGTCTTCCAGGTAATGTTGAAAAGACAACTAGGCACCTTAGAGGTATCCAGAATGATATGGGGCAAACCAAGCAAATATACAGGCATCTCGGGGTTGGGAAACATAATCAATATTTCTACTGATTCATAGAAAAGTGTTCATCTGTGTTTTTCTTCCTCATCCATGGAGCTTAGGGGCAAAGGCCACTGTTTCATTAATCTAATGACACTCTTTTAGACTAAGCAAACCCAGTCATTGGCTGGGGCTAGATGCAGATGATGTATTTGGAGAAATATGTGATAAGACCCTGACTAGAACTGGACATAAATACCACAGGTAGGCTATGTTGTCTTCCAATGGTTAGCTGGAGAAGAAACTATAGCTGGCCTTCCCTTCAAGCTCTAACATTCCAGGATTTGGGTGGAGACATAGTTAACTCTAAGAAAAAGACTATGCTAACTTCCCTGGGGACTATTCCAATTGCTTAAATATCTCTAAAGAAGGTAGAGAATCTGCAGAGTAAGCAGAGTAAGGTTTCACACACGTATCTTTACTTTACACATAAGAAATGAGTGTTATTCATGGGGTACCCAGGTGGCTCAGTCAGTTAAGCATCCAACTCTTGGTTTTGGCTCAGGTCATGATCTCATGGTTTGTGGGATCGAGCCCTACATCGGTCTGTGGTCTCAGTGTGGAGCCTGCTTAGGATTCTCTCTCTGCCTTTCTCCTGCCCCTCCCTCCCTCTCTCTCTCTCTCAAAATAAATAAACTTAAAAAAAAAAAAAAGAGGAGCACCTGGGTGGCTCAGTCAGTTAAGGTCCGACTTTTGGTTTCGGCTCAGGTCATGATCTCGTGGTTCGTGGGATCGAGCCAGGCCTCAGGCTCCACACTGATATGCAAAGCCTGCTTGGGATTCTCTCCCTCTGCCTCTCCCCTGCTCAGGCTCTCTCTCTCTCTCTCGAAATAAATAAATTAAAAAAAGAAAAGAAAAGAAATGAGAATTATTCTTTATAGTTACCCCACTGGGAGACTATATCTATTCTACTGGTGTAGCTCTTTAGTTACCTTCATAGATGGCTGGTTTATGAAATGGAGACAGATAAAAAAATAGTCACCACACTTTGCTCTGAATCAAATGTTCATTGGTCGGTCTCCAAAAATCATGTTCACTCTCACAACACCAAGTTTGCCACCATCAATGATGCTAAAAAATCAGCCTGGGCTTTGTTTGGGTTTGTATGGGCTGGTGTTTGCTTTGGTCAGTCTGCAGCTACAGGGGTCCTGAGAAGAGGGAGAAGGCACTCTCTGGAAAATAACTGTAGCTCTGGGTCTCCGTTTTGGTGGATGTTCTCCTCAGCTTTCAACAGACCTTGCTTTATCCCATTCCAAGATGTCAGCCAGCACTCTGCACCTTGCCCATGACCTCCTCAGGAACGATGGTCTAGAAGTTGTGAATTTCTTGAAAAGTTTAATGTTGAAGAGTAAAGAGGAAAAAAAATCAGAATTCTTCAAGTTTCAGCTGCTCGTGAGAGGAATTAATAGCATCATGGTTGGTGCCTCTTCTGCTTAACCAGTTGGTGTGTGTAGAGCCAGCAGCCTTTAAAAGTTTTCTTCCTCATCTGCTTGGCTCCGTAAAAGACTGCACAGGGAGAAACCCCAGAACTCCCTTGCTGGCTCTTGCCGGCCCCGTTCCAGTCACAGGTGATCCCCGTGCTGCTCCAGCTGTTTGAGGGTCACGATGAGCACACGTGGAAAGTGCTGCTGTCTCACCTGGAGGCTTATGTGGAGCACTTCACTCAGGAGCAGCTGAAGAAAGTCACCTCGTCACAGGTATTACCAGGCCGGCATGCTACCCGTGATTCCACTGTGGCAGTTACTCGTCACAGCCTGGCAACGGTGGTCTCTCTACTTGGACCAGAGGTGATTGTGGGAGGAGGAAAGAACCAACATCTTCAAACGCACTGCCTCAAGTTCGACTACAAGTATTGACCTTTCTTCAGAAAGTGAGTGATTTTCTCAGCCTACTGAATTTCCCACAAACGGAACCTCAGATGTAAAAAATACCTCAGAAGACAGTGAAAACTTCCCATCAAGTTGTAAAAAGTTGCCTCAGTGGAGCAAGCCAAGGGAGTCTGCAAACCAAACTGTCAAAGCACGGATCTGTCCTACAGAACCCTTGGATGCTGCCAAGGCCCCACTCACTCACTAGTGCAGAGGGGGAACGGTGGGATGACTTAGCACCGAGCAGCTAAGATCCTAAGAGAAACCCTGGAGTGGAACCACTGCTCACTCTGCAAGAGACCTGTCACTCAGGGGAGCAAAAGGCCATTCCTATTCTGCTTCCACTCACCGAAGAGTCCAAGCCTTTGAAATCAAGCCCACCCCAAAAGACCAGTCCTGCACAGAGTGGGGACGAGCCAGACCAAACCAAGCTGCCAGAAGTGTCACAAGGAAGGAGGTTTAAGGTTCCATCAGAACTGGGTTGAGGAGAGCTTGCCAATTCAAGGAAAAAAGAAGCCACTACAAGATCTTGAGTTGGATGGGTTTGTTGATATGATCCTGGAAATGAAGCCTGCAGCCACTATTCTTATTTTACCTGAACTGAGGACAGAGATGATGGTTCCCAATAAGATGATGTCCCACCAATGATGCAGCTTTCCTCAAACTTTGCTGCAGCAGAAATTACTGCGGGAGAGTCTGAAGGCTGGGGAGGGGAAGGGAAGTCGAACTAGGAAGACGGTACTGGTGACAATGCGTGGCGGTTACACTGTGGGAAAAAGGATTCCTTTAAGGAAAAAAAAAATCAAACTAATACCTCAACAGCAGGCTCCACAGATAAAAACCACCGGAGCACCCTGTTTTTGCCCTTCCAGGAGCTCTTTTTCCAGCCTGTGCTAACTCAAGTGTGAGCCCTTCCTTGAGTGGCGGCTGAGAGTCCCAGGCAGTGAAGAGGCTCACAGCTCTGGTTTCTCCGAGGAAGAGCCGTGTGCGTTTGACTAAGAGCTCTGTGCAACCAAGTGGCTGTGGAAAGGCTGAATTTACTCCCCAGGAGAGAAGAAAATAAATACAAATACCCAAGTTGATTAGCTTAATTTTGTGCCATTTCTTTAACAGTCAGAAAAGAGTAATTAAGTTCTACTATAAAATATAACTTATGGAAAAAAAATTTAGCTATAAGGTATATAAATGATTTTAAATTGCTAAGGTTTTCTTAGGCAGCTTATCGGGTTACAGTCGTGCTGAGCGAATAGCCCTGTGGGACCCTGGGCAGTTACTGACTCTTCCTCATGTGTTATAGTGTACCAAAGTTCTTAATGAGAAATATCTCCCACAATCCTGTTTTCTAAATATCCAAGAAAGACTATTTTCACTAGAAAAAAAAAAATCAGAGCAGTTGCACACGTATTTCAGTGGTGGCAGGATTACTGTAATGCTGGAAGGATTCTGCAAGGGCTCAGTAAACAGGGAGCACTCCCAAATGGAAAGGATGAGTATGAATACAAAGTGGGCCGGGGGGGTCCTGGTGCTGGCCCTGCCTCCACCCCACCTCGTGCCCCAGCTCCCCAGCCCTGAGTTCACAGAACATCTATCCAAGTTTCTTCAATTGCTTGGAAAGGATGAAGGTTTCTCTGAAACTATTTCAAGTGCCAAAGATAAAAAAAATTTTTTTTTAAAGATCTGATTTAGGTTTACAAATGGACAGGGGTCTAATTGCTGGTGCAAGACAAGAGGAAGTACAGATACTGGGGCCTGGGCCTTGTTGTAGCTAATACCATGATCTGCTCTTACCTGTGGGGGCCTGCATGGCTGAGCTGGGGATGGTGGCAGCATCTTGGGGTACAGTGCTGGTGTCCGGTTCAGGGGTGCTGGTTGTTGGTGAGGTGGGTGGTGGGTTCAGCAAAGTCCGAGGTTTCCTCTGTCAAAACGGATGGGGAAAAGTTTGCTACCCATGACAGGTAACTTGTCTTCTGATTCCTCTATTCCTAGTACTCAATTCACCCATGAAACGAAATATGTATTTGTGGATAGGGCTGTGTTTTCACTTTGTTTTCCACACAGAATCTTGCCCCAAACTTTACATACAGTAGATGCTTAGCAAATATTTTCTGAATCTATGTACAAGACTCTGGGCTTCTCTAGAGCCAGTGCTTAATTCACTGTCATTTATATTAGATTCAATGTTATCATTTGAAATTCCAGGTTCTTCATCAGCTGGGCACACAAAAGTACAAAAGGCTTAAGTCTACTTTGACATTATTTTGTACTTTGCTTCTCTCTTTAAAAATGGAAACGTTCCTTCCCCTAACTATCAATTCGTTCCTCTGTCTACCTCTTCAGCTTATCATCTGCCATTTCTTATCTTAAACTTTCTACCCTAAGATTTGAATCTCTAACTAAATTACTTCTCTAAAAGCTCTGCAATTTTACCTGGGCTCTGCTTTTACAGTAATATCTGTCCCTTCTGCCTGGAATGGCCTTTCTTTCTTTCTTTCTTTCTTTCTTTCTTTCTTTCTTTCTTTCTTTCTTTCTTTTTTACCTTATAGATATCTGTTTATCCAGGAAATTTTTTCTAGATTTCCTCTAGTTACTGTCTCTTTTGTGCTATCTCTGTACTTTGTATTGCATCTGTCACAATGTATTGTCATATATATTTACATACTGGTGTCCCCTATTAGCCTGGAGCTCCTTGAGGGTCTGATTCTGAGTACTGTTCCTAGTATTGCAATTGCCATATAATAAGTCTCAATAAATATTCTGAATGAAGCACACAGTACGGAATACCGATAATGGGGGAAGGATTACAAATGATTTAAGAAAAATCGAATATCTCCTCTATGCTGTTCAGGGCAGTCTGTAGGAGAGAAAGATCTCAGAAGCTTCTTTCCAAGAAATAGTTTTCTAAAAGCCTTTCTGAATGCAAGGAAATTGTAATCATCACTGAGGTTCAGAAATCCCTTTTTACTAAATGTCCCATGTTGTTTCCACTGCTGGGAGCTATATAAACCTGTCTGCCTTCTAGGAGTGTATTATCTAAAGTGACAGCACCAGTGACAGCAGGCATATATAAGATGGCCTTGTCTGTGGAAGTTATCATACAAACATGAAACATTCAAAGCATACATGGGACATGGACATTTCTTTTTTCTTTCTTTTTTTTTTTTTTTTTTGGATACTGCTTAAAATAAAAGTTTAAATAAACAAGGAGCAGGGAAGAAAGGAAACATCAGTTCAACTTCACTGAGTTGGTGGTGGGATTTCATGGGATCCCTGAAGGAACAAGCCTGGTAGGTTAGGAGCCCAAATATTGTAGCAGAAAGCAGAGAGATGGAAGACATCATTATTATTTGAGATACATGTATCATATCTATTCATATATTACCTCATCTCCATTTTATTGGTGAGAAAACTGGAGCTCAGAGCCTTACTCAAAGATGTTTGTCACAGTCACACAAGTGGTAAGAAATGGAAATGAGATATAAACCTGTTTGTCTGGCTTCAAAGCCTCTGCTCTAGTCATGAGACCACTTCACTTTAGAAGGGAACAGAAGGGTCATGGGTTAAGTGGAAGGCATATACATTTACAGAAGTAGGCATAAGGACAGGAGGGGGAATTAGCGAGTCAAATGCCAGCCCATAAAATACAGGATAAGATGAGAATTATTGTTTTCAAGAGGGTTGGAAAGAACGGGGACTTTGGTTATTACTATGTTGAGGACTTCCCAAGGAAGCAGAGCAGCAGCGATCATAGAATCGCAGTGTTTCGGTTTTGAAGGATCTCAAAGGCCACTTAATCCAACCATCTCTCTCCTACTTCCCTCTCCTGAAAATATCCCTCCCATATAGTCATCTAGTCCCTGACAAAATGCCTCTAGTGATGGAAGATCACTACTTCCTCTTTCTTTTCCTTCTCTTCTTCTTCTTCTTCTTCTTCTTCTTCTTCTTCTTCTTCTTCTTCTTCTTCTTCGCAGATCACTACTTCTGTTTTGGGATAGATTTAACCGTTCCTTTTATGTTGAGACAAAGTCTATCTGCTTGAGTTTCTACTTTTTAATTCTGTCTTTGCAAACTTTCAAGGTTAATCTGATGCCCTTAAAATGTCTTCACATCATCAAAAGCATGGCTTCTTGGCCTTGGAATCTTTAGAGCCTTCAGTGTCTCTCCATAGCAGGAGAATAAGAAGAGAGTAGTGGAGACAAAAATGAATGAGGACTTGGGCTAGGGGTTAGTGATAGATAGATCAAGAGCACATATATTACATAGAAGATGAGGATGTGATATCAAGAATTCAAAGCCAATAAATAAGATCATCTCAATTAGAACATCATAAGTAAAATCATCCATCCATCCTGCATATATTGAACATTTCCCAAGAGACTAAGATATAAGGCACTACAGGAAAAAAGAGAAAAGAACAAGACTAGGTTCCTGACTTTGAGGAGCTTGTATTCTAGAAGAACTGAAGTCAACTGGAGTTAATACACAAAGCCAAAACAATCAGTCAACCAACCAAACTTAGGGAAGAACTCATGAGATTAGAATGGAGTGCCCAGGGAGAACTAGGTATCATTTCTACATTGAAACTCAGGTGGTCTAGTTCAGGAGGGAGATGCAGAAAATCCCCTGACAAAAAGTGAGTGGAGAAGATGATGCCAAAGGAAGCCCTAGAGAAGCAGCTGAGGAACTTTCTTATCAATGGTTTCCCTAAGGAAGACACGCATGAAGAATTGGTCATGACTAAAAAAAGGTGGTTCTTGCAGTAATGGTGCTCAGTGACGTTTGACTCAGCGGTCTTGTCCTGTACTAGACGTAAGCGTTAGCTCCTTCAGGAAATGTGGGAGAGTACCCATGGTGCCCATGGTAAGGCATCAGTGACCCTGGAACTAGAACATGTGGGGCCCCATCTCTGGAACCTTTGCCATTTATTAGCTATGTGACCTTAGGGAAGTCATTTCACATCTCTTAAGTCTCAATTTACTTCACTATGAAATGACATTAACATAATTCATCTCCTGGGTTCTTGTGATCATCACGTGATATGTATGTTATGGTGTCTGATAACAGAACCTTATACTTGCTAGGTATTCAGTAATGTTCTTTCCTTCTTCTTAAAAGAAGGGGCAGGATTAGAAAAAGAAATACACGTACAGAGTCAATTTTCTGTTTCTGTTCATGTGCTTGGGCATTCATTCTGGGTAGGTTAACAATTAGGAGCAGGGCCTTTCATTGAGGGAAGACATTAGACCAGAATTTCCTCAAATGTAACTCTCACAGTCATAATGTGTTTCTTATCCACACCATCCTATCTCTACATTACCAATTCCCAGGTAAGTTAGCTAAGCAGGGATGACAATGTAGGAGATTCCTGTTTAAAAGTATACACAAGGTGGAAAATAGGGCCAGACATGCCCCTTTCCAAGATGGATGGATATGGGTGAGTTACCCCTTTATAACCCTTTATCCCTTTCTGGGAAACCCACATTTTTACCTACCTTACTGCCAGGTTTGGGACCCCTCTTCTTTGGGAATTTCAAAGGTTCAGCTGACTTGGATGGGGTAGAGATGGGGTGGGGAATTAGGGGCTTGGGTGTCCGGCCCCGCTTCTTTCCTGGTTTACGCCCCCTCTGCCCTGGTTGATGGTCCAAGATAGTTTTGGTGCTGCTGTGGATGCTGGGCTTCTCAGTGTTCACATCAGATGCAGGATAGGGATTCTTTGGAATCACAACTGCAAGAAAAAGACTCATTCTATCACCCCCTCCACCCACCTGCATTCCCATCCCAAACAGAGGGGAAAAAAAAAAGACTTGCTACTTCTGCTTGGGTAGTTTTATCCCAAGAAGCTAGTTTCCTGGCATCTGACCTAAATGTTAGAAAATCTCACAGGAGAACTGAATTTAGATTGGTTAGAATTGGAAGTTTTAATTATTTCTGGCAGATGCAGAGAAAATATTAAATTTTTCTCCCCAAGGCATCTAGTTAAAGCATATAAACAGAACCCATAGGCTCAGAGATGGAATGACTTTTAGAAGCCTACAATCTCTTCCTGCTAAGAATGAAGATCCAAGGCTCAAAAGAGGAAATGATGCCTTCAGGTTACACAGTGAACAGGGGATAAGGACTTATGTTTTAAACTGGGCCCGGACAACCAAGTTAGGAATTTTCTACATCAATTCACTTAAAGTTTTAGTGTGATCATTGCAATGAGGAGTACTGTAACACATGGACATACATACACACATCTGACAGCACCTCTCCTTACACCCTTACTTTAAAAATTGTTTCTCCATATTACCTTCAAGGTGAAGTCCAAATTCTTTACTCTGATATCCAAGCACTTTTGCGACTTTACCCCTGACTTGCTCTCCAGTTATGTCTGATGTCATTCCCTGACACACATTCCCCACCCCCACCCCCATGCTCTAGCCCAATTGTTTCCCACAGTCAAATGTTCTGCCCCCGTAGCCCAATTGTTTTCTGCACACCATTTAATTCAAGCAAACATCAATACTCAGTTTTTAACACTCTGCTCCAGGGCCACCTCCTCATTGAGGCCTTGTGTGACTATTCCCCAAGTTAAGTCAGTGCCACTTCCCCCCCACACCCCAAGCATTCTATACATATCTATGTCAGTACACTTTCCATTTTATATCTAACTATCCATCTTCTCCTTAAGGGACATCTAATTCACTCCACAAATAGTTACTGAGCACTTACTATAGGTCAGCAAAACACAGTTTTCACTCTCATGGAGCTTACCTCCTCATTGGGGAGACAGAAAACAGACAAATAAATACATAACATAAGGGCAGGTAAGTGCTGTGATTAAAACTAAAGGCGGGTGAGGAAAGCCCACTCTGAGGAGGTGATATTTACACAGAGAGCTCCCCAATGAAATAAAGGCAAAGCATTATGAAGATGTGAGGAAAGGGCCTTCCAGGTAGGGGGCACATAACAAGTGCAAAGATCCAGAGATGGGGACATGTTAGTGTGTCTGAGAAACAGTAAGGAGGTCAGTATAGCTAGAATTGAGTGAGTGAAGAGTGTCGGAGGTTCAGGTTAGAAAGGGAGTAGCAATAAGATCGTGCAGGCCTTTGCAGAGGATGAAAATGAATTTGAACTTTCTAAGTATGAAGGGAAGCTGCTGGAGGATTATGAGCAGGGGAGTGGCAGGATGTACTTGAAAGGAACCTTCTGGCTTCTCTGAAAGGCGGGAGGGAGCAGGAGTAGAACTAGGGAGGCTAGTTCATAAGCTAATTCCAGTGGGCAGGTAGAGGATAATGCTGTTTATGCTTCTAGGTAGGATATAATAAATTATGATGAAAAGTCAGATACATTCTTGAAGAGACACTGCAGTGTTGTAGAAATCACAGGGACGAGATGAACTGGAACTCCAGACCTAAGTGGGGGAAGGGCTTCCGAGGTAGCTGACGCTGTTTTGTTTCCTGAGGGCATTTGTCAGTTTGGGGCATGAACTGAGGCTCAGGCTTGGCCTATGCAGAGGACCTCTACTGGAGGAAAGAGAAATCCAATAGGCTGCTATGACTGATTGGTATTTGAGCTCCATATGTGTGTCCAATTTTCCCCAAGGGACATTTGCTGAGTTCTGAGTCTGCGCAATGGAGATGTGAAGCTAGGCCGAGAGCTTATAACAAGGCAGAATGAAATATCTCATAATTTTGTGGTTTTAGGGGATAAATGAGGTCCCACTAGAAGGAAGAGGTGTACCTCAAACATACCTCCTCAAGATAAATGCCATATTTTGAAACTGTAAGGAGTAAGAGGTTAAAGAGCCAAACCCCTAACCTCTCAAAGGTAGGACAATCTCTTGCAATTTTTTAGGGCTAAGGAGATAGAGACCTGTTAGGTTCTCAATCAAGAGCCCAGCAGGGACCATGTCCAAGAAACAGGGATAAGCTACAGGTACAATCCAGACCTGGAGTAGCTCAATCCATGATTAGATTGAGAGAATCAGGTCCTTATCCTAATTAGATTAACAGAAGTAAGGAAGAATTATATCTGATGGAAGATACTAGTGGGAGCCTTAACAGTTCTTTTATATAAAATATCCAGTATATCACACAAAAAATATTAGATATAATAAGAGGCAGAAAAAAGTGGTAATCAAGAAAAAATACAGACAATAGGAGATTTATATATGATCCAGATAGAGGAACAGAGACTTTAAAGTAATCATAATTAATATGTAAAGAAAGTAGAGGAAAAGATGAACAAAATGTAAGAAAAGGTAACACCCACAGAAAACTGGAATCTATATGAAAAATTAAATGAACATACTGGAATTAAAAACATGAGACATTAAGAACTTGTTGGATGGATTTAAGGGAAGACAAGATCCAGCAGAAAAAAGGATGAATGAACTTGAAGAAAAATCAATAGAAAACATCCAAAATGAAGCAAAAGTATGGAAAAAACAGATTAGAGCATTAGAGACATGTGGGTATAGTCAATGGATCCAAAATATGAGTAACTATAATCCCAGAGCAAGAAGACAGAGAAAATGAGGCAAAAGTAATATTTAGAAACCAATGAAAGAAGAAAGAGCTCAGCAACTGACAAGCAGCAAAAATCTAAAAAAATACCTCAAACTATACCAAGACACATAACTGTTAAACTGCTGAAAATAAAATATAAAATACAAATAAAATGAAAGACAGAGATAAATTTTTTCAAGCAGTCAGAGAGAAAAGAGGCATCTTATCGGAGCATCAGTAAGATTGATGGCTGACTTTTTAACAGAAACTATAGAAGCCAGAAGCAACAGAATGATATATTAAGGGGCTAAGATATACAAACTGCCAACCTACAGTTCTATACCCAGTGAAAATTTCCTTCAAAAGTGAACGTGAAATAATTATTTTCAGATAAATCAAAGCTGAGATAACTTGTTACTAGCAGATCTAAACTATGGGAAATAAAACGGAAGTTCTTCAGGCTGCAGAAAAGTAATCCCAGATAGAATGATGAAACTGCAGAAAGAAATGAAGAGCCTAAGAAAGGGTAACTATGTGGCTAGATATAAAAGAATTTAGAACAAGAACTGACTATTTAGAACAAGAAGTTATAAAATGGTTTGTAGAGTTTACAATATATGTATTCGTAAATTATATGAAACCAACAGCACACAGGATGGAAGTAGGGGACAAAAGAAGTTAAACTTTGTTAAGAATTTTGCATTATTTGGGGACTGGTTACAAAACACTTATTTAAGGAAGACTTTGATAAGTCCATGATACATATTTGCATAGTATAGCTAACTAAAATAAATAAATTCTGCTGTGGTTAAATAAATATACAAGAATGTATACTAAAAGCTATGGAGAGAGAAATTGAAGAATAAAATATATCTGCTTAATCCAAAAGAAGTCAAGAAAGGAAGAATAAAGAAATGAGGAAGAACTCAAAGAGAAAACAGAAAGCAAAATGCAAAATAGTGACTTAAATCCAAATGAATGATTATATTAAATACAAGTGGATAAAGTAAAACAATTAATAGGAAAAAATTAACATACTGCACCAAACTTCCCCTGTCCCAGTACCCCAATTAGATCTGTTTACATGAGGGCCTTGAAATATAAGGACACGTGAAATATAACATAGATAAAAAGATATAAACAGATGTAAAAACATATACCCTGTAAACATTAAACAAAAGAAAGCTCTTGTGGCTATATTAATGTCAGACAAGTCAGTCTCTAAGGCAAGAAGTATGACTAGACTAAAAAGGAACATTTCATCAAGATAAAATAGTCAATTCAAAAGGAAGCTATAATAACCTTAAATTTATATATACCTAATAACACAAAATATATAAAGCGAAAGTTTAGAAAACGAAAAGAACAAACAGACAAATACAAATTATGAATTGGAGATTTCAACATATCTCTCTCAGTAACTGATAGGTTAAGAAGCTGAAAAAAACAAAACAAAATGGTAAGGGTAGGGAAGATGTGAACAACTCAATTAACTAACAACATAAAATAACCATTTAACCAACCAACTTAATTGACATATATAGAACACTACACCCAATATGTATAGAATTCACTTTCTTTTCAAATACTTATGGAATATGCTGGGTGAACAAGCAATCCTGAATAAAGTTCAAAGAATTAAAATCACACAGAACAAGTTCTCTAACCACAGCAGCATTAAATAATTAATTACAGTTTTAGTCTCAGCCACAGTCTTCAATAACATTTATTTTTATTAAAAAAAATTTTTTTAATGTTTTATTTCTGAGAAAGAGAGAGACAGAGAGCGCAAGCTGGGGAGGGGCAGAGAGAGAGAGGGAGACACAGAATCCGAAGCAGGCTCCAGGCTCTGAGCTGTCAGCACAGAGCCCAACGTGGGGCTCGAACTCATGAACCGTGAGATCATGACCTGAGCCGAAGTCAGGCACTTAACCAACTGAGCCACCCAGGCGTCCCAATAACATTTATTTTTAGAAAACACTGTTGCTTTGGTGTTTTAGGAAAACTTTTACAAATCCCTCTATATTAATAAATTCTAATGCAGCAGGAAGATAAACAAGTTAGTGTGTTCAGTTCCACTACCAGTAACACAGAAATATTTACAGCTCTAAAAACACAGACCTGCAGGCAGGAACTTAAGGAATTGCAGATTCTTCTGTACCAGCTGATTCAACTTATACATCTGCATTCATTTGTTTATTCTAATCACTGCTTAATAAACTATGTCTTAGAAGTGAAAAGGAAGATTCTTATATTTTTCTGCTTTGATACCTTCAGTTTTTTTTCCTTTTTAAAAATTTTTTTATTTGAGTATAGTTGACATACAATGTTACATTAGTTTCAGATGTACAACACAGTGATTCAACATCCCATTATATGTTATGCTATACTCACAACAAGTGTAGCTGACATCTGTCACCACACAATGCTATTATAATATCCTTAAGTATATTCCCTATGATGTAGCTTTTACTTTCACACCTTATCCATTCCATAACTGGAAGCCTGTATCTCCCACTCCCCTTCGTCCAACCACAGTGGAATTTAAATAGGAATCAATAACAGGAAATTAACTGGAAAAATCCCAAATGCTAAGAAATAACTCAAACACCATAAAAATAGAAATAAGAAAATTCTTGGAACTTAAAATTCATGAAAATATGACAGATCCAAATGCGTGAGATTTAGCTAAAGCGGTGTTCAGAGGGAAATGTATAGCTTTCAGAGTTTATATTAGAAGAGAAGAAAGGTTAAATATCAGTGATCTAAGCTTCTACTTCAAAAAGCTAGGAAAAGAACAGCAAACTGAACTCAAAAAAAGTAGAAATAAGGAAATAATGTGAGTGGATAAGTCAATGGAAAAAAGAAAGCAGACATATTACAGAGAAAATCATCAAAGGTTGGTTCTTCGAAAAGATAACCCCGTGACAAGCCTGATTAAGGAATGTAAAAAGGAAACACAATCTACAAATATCAAGAATAAGAGAGTGGATTTCATTATAGATAACCCAGACATTAAAAAGATAATAATAGGACATAATGAATAACTTAATGCAACTACATTTGAAAATTCAGATGTAATGGGAAACTTCCTTGAAAAGATGACTTATTAAAATGGACACAAGACCAAATAGAACATGAAGGGCTGTGTACATAATAAAGAGATTGAAATTGAAATGAAAAACCTTTCTGCAAAGAAAATTCCAGGCCCAGATGCCTTCACTGGCGAATTCTAGCAAACATTTAAAGAAGAAATAAAAATAACAACAGAGTGTACAAAGTCTCTTCAGATAAATGGAAGAGGGACACTCCCCAACTCATTTTATGAGGCCAATGTAATCCTCATACCAAAGCATGACAAAGATATTACAAGAAAACAAAACTATAGACTAATATCCCTCATGAGCATAGATGCACAATCTTTAACAAACATTAGCAAACTGAACGCAGCAATATATAAAAAGGATAATATATTGTGACTAAGTAGTTTGTATCCCAGATATACAGATTGTTTAACAACAGAAAAAAAATCAGCTGAACTTACCACATATACAAAATAAAGAAGAGAACCCATATATCATCTCAATAGATGCAGAAAAAAAGCATTTGACAAACTTTAATACTCATTCATGATAAAAATTATCAGCAAATTTGGAATTTCCTTAAGGCAAGGGCATCTATAAACAGCAGAGGCAACAGCACACTTAACGGTGAAATATTGAATACTTTATTACTGAATCATGGAACAAGATAAAAATATTCACCATCATCACTTCTATTCAACATTGTATTGCAGGCCAATGTAACAAGAAAAAGAAATAAAAGCTACAAATATAGGTTGTAAAAAAGAGCATTATTTGCACATGACATGATTTTTTACATAAACCATTCCCCTCCCACCTACAAAATCTACTTAAAATTAAAAAATGAGGGCACCTGGGCATCTTAGTTGGTTACACATCTGGCTCTTGACTTTGGATCAGGTCATGATCTCACGGTTTGTGAGATGGAACCCCACAATGGGCTCTGTGCTGATAGTGCAGAGCCTGCTTAGGTTTCTCTATCACTTTTTCTCTGCCCCTTCCCCACTTGTGCGCTCTCTCTCTCTCTTTCCCTCTATCAAAATAAAGAAATTGGAAAGGTCACTAGATATAATCCAATATACAAAAATCTATTTCTATATATACTAATAATTAGAAAATGAAATTTAAAAACCCTAAATCAAATACTCAGTGAAAGATATGGAATACAATCACACTAAAAACTGTAACACATTCTTTTTTTTTTTTTTAATTTTTTTTTCAACGTTTATTTATTTTTGGGACAGAGAGAGACAGAGCATGAACGGGGGAGGGGCAGAGAGAGAGGGAGACACAGAATCGGAAACAGGCTCCAGGCTCTGAGCCATCAGCCCAGAGCCCGACGCGGGGCTCGAACTCACGGACCGCGAGATCGTGACCTGGCTGAAGTCGGACACTTAACCGACTGCGCCACCCAGGCGCCCCATAACTGTAACACATTCTAAGAGAAATTAAAGAAGATCTAGATAGCACATGGTCATGAAGAGATCTGTCACTTTCATTCAGGGTTTAGAAGACTCAAATTGCCCTCTCAATGCTCATCAAATTGATTTAAAGAGTCAATGCAATTCCAATCAAAATCCCAGCAGTTTTTCTGTAATGTGTGTGTGTCCAAATTACCAAGTTAATTCTAAATTTTATTAGGAAATGCAAAGGATCTAGAATACCCAAGTCAATCTTGATAAGTAACAGCAAAGCTGGAGGGAATACTTACATCATTAGATATCAAGACTCATTATAATAGAGTAATGAAGACATGTGATACTGGTGTTAAAGACAGATAGTCAAATGGATCAATGGAACAAAACAGAGTCCAGAATTAGACCTACATATCCACAGTCATCTTATTTATGACAAAGGTGCCCCTGAAACTGTATGGTGGTGGTGGTGGTAGAGGGCAACACGACTTCTTCAATAAAATTGTGCTGAGTCAAATAGATATCCACATGGAAAAGAATGAGACTCGAACCCTACACTTCATATTAGATACAAAAATTAACATGAAATCTAAAACATCAAACTTTTCCAAGAATACAGAGGGCACTATCTTCAAAACTTTGGTGGAAGCAAGATTACATATGGCACGCAAAGCATTAATTACAAAAAAACTGACCCATATGACTTCATTAAAATAAAAAATTCCTGTTCCTCAAAAGACAACGTGAAGAAAGCAAAAGTGAAACCTAGGGAGTGGGAAAGGATACACAAAACACGTAGGTCAGAAAAGTAATATCCAGAAAATATTCAAAATCTCCTAAAAGTATGGAATAAAGAGAATGACATTCCACTTGTAAAAAGATGACACTGGAAGAGCCATGTCACAAAACTGAACATACAAATAGCCGATAAGGACATGAAAAGTTGCTGAACATTATTGGTTACCAAGTAAAGTGCAAATTAAAGCTGTGAGACACTACATCTCCCCCAAAACTGCTAAAATGGAAGGTCTGACAGTATCTGAATCGGTGAGGAGTACCAAGCAACTAGCACACTCGTGCATCGCTGATGGCAATGGAAATCACTCTGGAAAACCACTTAGCTTTATGCTCTCCCCCAGCAATCCCACACCTTGGGATATACCCAAGAGGAACGAGTGGCACAACCACCAAAAGACATGTACTAGAATGTTCACAGCAGCATTTTTCATAAGACTCCCTGGGAGGGATTTCAGGCATTATCTAAAAGGTCTGAAGATATACATACTCTATGATTCAGCAATTCCGATCTCAGGTATAAACTCCAGAGACATTCTTGAGCGTGTACACTTAACATACATGTAAATGAATGGTTATAGCAGTGTTATCTGTAGTAACTGAAAACCTGACATGATCCAATGCCCATTATCAGTAAAATGTACTTTTAAAAAACGTAGTTTTCAGAGTATGGTCTGAGAACTCCTTCCTTGAAATCCTTTTGGGGGTCTGTAAGATGAAAATTATTTTCATGATACTAAACCATTATCTCCTCTTTTCACTCTCACTCTGTCACATGGAGTTTTCCAGAGGCTATATGTGTGACATCTTCATTCTGACAGCTAATGGAGTATGTATTTGCATAATATACAAGTATATTCTTATGTTTTAAAAAGTTCTAGGTTTTAATTTCTAACACAGTGATATGGATAACCCCCAGAAAGACCTTGGGGTCTTAAGGGATACAAAAGTTTCCTGATACCAAAGGATTTGAGAACCACTGATCTCTAATTATAATCACTTCCTTGCCTTTCTTTTTCCAACACACTTACCTAGAAAAAACCCCAGTCTAATTCTCTACCTGTTCCACACCCAAACCTCAGTAACTTAACATGCCAAATGTTTAAACTGATTACTGTAAACCCTAAGATTGCCCCCTATATCTCTAGTAACAGACTATGGAACCTGAGCTGGGCAGGGAGGTAAGTCATTTATTTACTTTGGAGTTCCTGCCATCACATGACAAGGTGCCAAGTTCCTAGCTGCGGCCTAGCACATGTTTGTAGAATAAAAAAAAGAAAACAGATATAAAAGATGAACTGAACAGAGCTTTACCTGGCCTTCTAACAGTCAGAAAATAGTTGTTTTTCCTCCTTCTTCTCTTTTCCCTTAAGGCTAGATATAAAAGTCCATGATTCCAACTGCTAAAGAGGTTGCCCTCTCCAGCCTGAAAGATCTGGGCAGAAGAAACTAACCAATTATATTTAACAGTTCAGAAAAATCAGGGCATGCAGGTCATGTGTGAGAAGCTAGCACTGAGATTAAACTTCATACTAATTTAAAAGCTTCTTGATAATGGATTTCTTAAGCTGTCCTTAGGGATTCCAGGATTTGGAAGTTCTTCCCATCAGGAAGCCCTATTCTGCCACATTCTAACTTAATTATCCTAGTTGGAAAAAAAAATTAGAGTGCTATCAGGGGACTGGGGATCTAATTCTAGTTCTGTCCCTTATGGTATGACCTTGAGTGTGTCATTTAAGCACAATCTTTTCTTATTTTTCCAAATGTAAATAATTAAATAATTTAATGACTGCCCTACTTCAGAGAGAAATGAAAGATCAGAATATTCTCCAACACATTTTGATGCTACTGAGTTTGACAGCATCATACCCTTAAATGACAAAATTCTTGGACATTCATGTGGCCTTCCTAACAATCTTGTGAAAGCTGCATATTCTTCTCCTTTGACAACTAAGGAGAGCAAGCCTTGGAGAAGTGAAGGGGCAGAACCAGGCAAGATTCTAGTCTTTGGAGTCTTCACTGGCACACATTCTGCCATATAGCCTAGGAGGAAGAAAGCAATCTCTCTTCCTTCAGGAGCCCGGGATGGGGCAATTCATATGTTAATTAGTTGACCACATCAGTTGAAAATTTAGTAAATTATCTCAAGTGAAAAAAACCCCAACAGGATTGTTGTCCTAGAAAAGCACAATGTTGAGAAGGTTAGTAATCTTTACACAATTAATCACGATTCAGTGGGTATGGACTGGTGTAGAGAAGGCACAAGACAAACCTGGAACACACTGATCAGTAAGTAATAGGGATGCTCAGAAAATGATGGGGTCATGCCAAGAGGACACAGGAGCCAACTTCAAGGGGTTTCCACTGGCCAAATCTGGAACATTTTGAGCATCAAAACAAATAATGATAATAAATTATTATTGAATCCACTGAGTGTGGGTCCATCCTGATGTAACTAATGCATAAATAAAACACAGACGAGAAGGGAAAGCTGTTGCTTATAGTAGAACCCCAACTAATAAATGTGGAAGAAGTGAGGGAATTAGAAAATAGCCATTTGGGTAATAACTGATTCAGGCAAGACTCATCAACAGATGCTAAAACGATTGGGTGAAAATTTGGTGAGAAACAGGAAATTTATAGTCTCAAAGTATTTCTCCACTGGAGGAATTTCTCCACAAGATTATTAATTAATTACAAAGGAATGAACTGAAAAACTTGGTAGACACCGCCTTAACCAAGTAACCAAAGTTACTGCGGTAATGGGACAAACACATACCCTGTATCTCCAAATGTGGTACTTTGAGAAGAATGTCACCTCAAGCTCTGTGCTGACAGCTCTGCTTTGGATTCTGCGTCTCCCTGTCTCTCTGCCCCTCCCCGGCTCACACACTCTCTCTCCCTCACTCTCTCTGTCTCTCTCTTTCTCAAAAATAAATTAAACATTAAAAAATGTATAACTTGAAATGTATAACCAAAAATATATAGCCTAACCGTGAGATAATATCAGACAAACCCAAATTGAGCCTCTGTCTATAAGATAACCGAACAAACATTTATAAAGAAATATTGAGGTCATGAGAGACAAGGAAGAATGATGGAAAGACTGTTCCAGATTAATGGAGACTAAAAAGACATGACAATTAAGTGCAACTCATGAACCCAAATTTTCTTTTCCCAAAAGGGCATTATTGGGACGATTGGCAAAATAGGAATAAAGTTTATAAATTAGCTAATGGTATTGTATTGATATTAATTTTCTGGTTTTAATAATGTTAAAAGGCCTACAGATTAGCTGTAAACACCATACCAGTGTTAGTTTTCTGATTTTTTTCTAAGATTTTATTTTTAAGTAATCTCCACACCCCATGAGGCTTGAACTCACAACCCCAAGATCAAGAGTCACATGCTTCACTGAGTCAGCCATGCACCCCTAATTTTCTGATTTTAATAATAGTACTATGCTTATAGAAGAGCATGCCCTTGCTTTTGGAAAATATACACTAAGTCTTTAATAGTAAAGGGACATTATTACACAAGTCATGGTCAAATGGTTCAGAAATATGTATTACTTATTTAGAGAGCCTAATAGTGCAAATGTGATAAGTGTTAGTATTTGGAGAATTCTTTCTTTAAAAAATTTTTTAAGTTTATTTATTTATCTTGAGAGAGAGGGAACAGGGGCAGAGAGAGATGGAGAGAATCCCAAGCACTGATGGTGCTTGATGCACTGACAGTGTGGAGCCCATTGTGGGGCTCCATCTCCTGAACTGCAAGATCATGACCTGAGCCAAAATCAAGAGTCAGATGCTCAATCTGTAAAGAACTTGCCAAACTCCACACCCAGAAAACAAATAATCCAGTGAAGAGAGAGGCAGAAAACATGAATAGACACTTCTCTAAAGAAGACATCCAGATGGCCAACAGGCACATGAAAAGATGCTCAATGTCGCTCCTCATCAGGGAAATACAAATCAAAACCACACTGAGATATCACCTCACGCCAGTGAGAGTGGCTAAAATGAACAAATCAGGAGACTATAGATGCTGGAGAGGATGTGGAGAAACGGGAACCCTCTTGCACTGTTGGTGGGAATGCAAACTGGTGCAGCCACTCTGGAAAACAGTGTGGAGGTTCCTCAAAAAATTAAAAATAGATATACCCTATGACCCAGCAATAGCACTGCTAGGAATTTACCCAAGGGATACAGGAGTGCTGATGCATAAGGGCACTTGTACCCCAATGTTTATAGCAGCACTTTCAACAATAGCCAAATTATGGAAAGAGCCTAAATGTCCATCAACTGATGAATGGATAAAGAAATTGTGGTTTACATACACAATGGAATACTACTTGGCAATGAGAAAGAATGAAATATGGCCTTTTGTAGCAACATGGATGGAACTGGAGAGTGTTATGCTAAGTGAAATAAGTCATACGAAGAACGACAGATACCATACGTTTTCACTCTTATGTGGATCCTGAGAAACTTAACAGAAGACCATGGGGGAGGGGGAGGGGGAAAAAAAAGTTAGAGAGGGAGGGAGGCAAACTATAAGAGACTCTTAAAAACTGAGAATAAACTGAGGGTTGATGGGGGGTGGGAGGGAGGGGAACGTGGGTGATGGGCATTGAGGAGGGCACCTGTTGGGATAAGCACAGGGTGTTGTATGGAAACCAATTTGACAATAAATTTCATATTAAAAAAACTCAAGGAATTAAAGCTGCTTATCAATTGGAAAAAAAAAAAAGAGTCAGATGCTCAACAGGCGCCCCTGGAAAATTCTTTGTATTACTATTGTAATTTTTCTGTAAAGCTGAAATTACGTCAAAATAAAGTTTTAAAAGAGATTCATGAGTGTGGTACCAAAATGTACACATACACAGGGGATATAAGAACCTGGAGTGGGGAGTGCCTAATTCTGCAAGGGAAGGGACAGGGGGCTAGGGAGACAGGCAAGTGAGACTTGTCAGGCAAGATTTCAAGGAGACAATTTAACAAATCTTTGAAGAATGAATAGATCTTGCATTAGGAAAAGGGCAAGGGTGGAGGGTGAGTAAGGGTACTTCAAACATAGGAGACAGGATGTAGAAAGGCATAGAGCTGTAAAAAAGGGATGGTTATATGAGGACCCAGCGGTAGTTCTGTATGGCTTAAGTCCATACAAAGGAGAAGCAGAGAAGGTTAGAGACAGAGACTGAAGCCAGCTTGAGAAGAGTCCATAGGACATTTGAGGAGCTCTAACGCACAAAGACTCTGCCAAGAGATGCAGTGGGTACTATGGCCCTCCATCTGGAAAAAGTAATGGTGAGGTTCATCGTAAAGACAAAAGTACATCTAAGGCAGGGCAGTAGCACATAAAGTTGTATAGAACTGGTCTCCCCTCCTTGAAAAATTTCTTCTGATATGTGCACACAGGTGTGTATCTAATCCTTACTCCCTTGCTATAATAATGACTAATAATGTTGCTAAAAGGCAGACAAACTGTTAAGACTAAGAATGGAGAAAAGAAGCAGTTTACAACTGGATGCCCCTAAAGACGGAGTTAAATTTGCTTAAAAGGAACTGATATTTATTGGGCGCTTACTGTAAAACACACAGTACAGCTATGGACAATCATCATCATCAATAACATTTGGTTCAGTGCATAAGACGCAGTATATACTGGCAGTTAAAACAATGGGTTTTGAAGTCTTGCCTACAAGGCAAATATTATTTCTATTTAACAGATGAAGCTACTGAAACCTGAGTAACTTGGCCAAGGCCACATAAGTAAGGAGGCAAGGCTGGAATTCAAATCCAGAATGTCTGACTCCAAAACCCTTGCTCTTTCCCTCATACCATTCACTCATTTGTTCATTCATTCATCCAGAAAACATTCTGTATGAGGAATATATTGCATGGTAGGGAGGCTCCACAGTATGAACCAGGAGTATAAAGTATATAAATTAATGTCTGATAGTGATAAGTGCTATGGAGAAAAAAACAGAGCAATGTGACAGAGAAGACAGAAAGATAGTCAAGAAAGGCTCTTTGAGCAGGTGACATTTGACCTGAGACTGGTGTGACAGGAAGGAATCAGCCATGTGAGGATCTAGGGCAGAGTGTCCCAGCAGAAGAGACAGCAGGTGTAAAGGCCTAAGAAAATAATGAGCTTGACTTGTTTAAGAAACAAAAAGAAGGCCAGAGAGACTGCAGCAGGGTGAATCGAAGAAATAAAATGGCACAAGAGGGAGTCAGAAAAATAGGTGGGGTCAGATCATGCAGGGCCTTCTGGGTCATGGTAAGAACATGATCTAATTTCCTTTTGAAAAAGAGCTTCCTGGACGGTCTGCAGAAAATGGAAACAGAGACATCAGTTAGGATGATGGTCTGTAGAAGTCCATGCAGGTAACAGTGGCAGAGGTTAATGTGACAGCTGTGGGGGTACAAATAAGTGGATAAACACAAGATGGGTTTTGTAAGCAGGGGGAGGTAAAGAATAACTGAAGATGAATTTTAGGGTTTCGATCATTTTCTGAACAGGGAAGACTAAAGAAGTAGAAGGTTTGGGAGGAGACAGGTTGGGACTTGAGGATCTGTTCTGGCCATATCATGTGCTAAATGACTTTTAGATATTAGAGATAACAAGTAGATAGTCAAATAAATGAGTCTGGAGTTCTACAGAAAGGTCAAGGGTAGAGATATAATTTTGGTAGTAATTAGCATATAGACCATATACAAAGACAGGGGACTGATTGAAATCACTTGGGAGGAGAGAAGACTATATAGCACAGTACAGGAGAGGGCCTAGGACTGAGCCTTGGAGCACTCCAAAAAATAGAGGCTAAAAAGTGAAGGCCAGCCAAAAGAGACTGAGAAGTCATAGAGAGTGGGATAAGAACTGAAAATCTAGAGAGTGTAACATCCCAGGAGCCAAGAGAAGGTAGTGGTTCAAGAAGGAGGGAGTGATCAATTGTGCTAGAAGTTAGAGACACAGCAAAATGAAGTCAGAGAAGGCTTTGTCATCTCGGAGGTCGATGTGTACTTGGTAAGAATAGCTCACTAGGACAGTGGGGGCTGAAGAGAAGTTGGAGAGGGCTGAAGAGTGAATGGAAGGTAGAAAGAGTGCTTATAGAGGAGTTTGTTTGTTTATTTATTTATTTATTTATTTATTTTATTTTTTTAATGTTTATTTATTTTTGAGACAGAGAGAGATAGAGCATGAGCAGGGGAGGGGCAGAGAGAGAGGGGGGGACACAGAATCTGAAGCAGGCTCCAGGCTCTGAGCTGTCAGCACAGAGCCCAACGCGGGGCTGGAACTCACGGACTGCAAGATCATGACCTGAGCCCAAGTCGGACACTCAACCAACTGAACCACCCAGGCACCCCAGGAGTTTTGTTTTTTTAGACGTTTTATTGTGTGTAGTAGGCAGAATGGTCTTCAGATAGGTTTATACCTTAATCTTGGAACCTATAAATATGTTACATGGCAAAAGAAATTTTGCAGGTGTAATTAATGTTGAACTCTTTTTTTTTTTTTAATGTTTATTTATTTTTGAGGGAGAGAGAGAAACAGCCCAAGCAAGGGAGGGCAGTGAGAGAGAGGGACAGAGGGAGACACAGATTCCAAAGCAGGCTCCAGGTTCTGAACTGTCAGCACAGGGCCTGATGTGGGGCTCAAACTCATGGGACCGCAAGATCATGACCTGAGCCGAAGTCGGATGCTTAACTGACTGAGCCCCCTAGGTGCCCCAAGGTTGAACTCTTAAAATAGGGAGATTATCATAAATTATTCAAGTGGGCCCAGTCTAATCACATGAATCCTTACAAGCTAAGGACGTTCTTTGGCTGGAAGTAGGGGAGATGAGGCAGAAGGGGGAGATGAGAGTGATGCAAACAAAGTGTGTGAAGGACTCAACCTTCTGTTTTCACTTTGAAGATGAAAGGGGCCACCAGCCAGGGGACATAAGAAGTTTCTAGAAGCTAAGATTCTGCCCTCCCTGCCAGACATCAGCTAGCAAGGAAATGGAGTTCCAAGCCTACAACTGCATGGAACTGAATCCTTCCAACAACCCAAATGATCCTGAAAGCAGATTCTTCCTCAGAGCCTTCGGTTAAAAGGAATTCAGGGTGGCTAGACTCTGGCCGTGTGTGACTGGAGCAGAGAACCAATGATCTCACCAGACTTCTGACCTACAGAACTGTGATGTAATAAATTTGTGTTGTTTTAAGCCACCAAGTTTGTGGTCATTTGCTACAGCAGCCATAGGAAATTAATCTGCTGTGAAACTTCAGAGATGCAGGGCAGACACAGTCAAGGGAGAGTTTTGAAAGATGCGGGTCAGCAGAACACGTCTGTATGCTGATAAGGATGTTTCAGAAAAGCGGGGTTGAAGGAGAAAACCCGTGAAGTAGATGAAGGAGAGGCAAGACAGGATGTAACAAAGAGAACAAGTGGAGGGCTGGTCTTTGATAAGGGCAGGGACTCTTCATCTACTGCGGTAACAAGCAAGCACCATAAACTGTGCTGTGGCCTCCCTACACTGCTCTGTACCAGCCTGTCACTGGGCAATCGATGGTGATACTGAACCCTTCTCTTTGAAATGTTCTTTTGGCCCCTTAAATGTAATTCATTTAGATTCCAAAGACCTCTTTGGAACACGGATGTGGGAGTATACTCAACATCTCTTTAGGGCTTTCTTCATAGTGAATCATTCCAGTTAAACCTGGGTGGCCAGCTAATGCATGTGTTTTGGAGTCATAAAGACTTGGATTTAAATCCACTACATAGTAGGTATGGGACACTGGACAAGTCACAAGCTCTGGGCATTTTTTTAAAAATTGGGATTGTAATATCTACCTAACAGCACTGTAAGGATCATGGATCATGTAAATTACCTTATACAGTACCCATCACAGAGCAGATGCTCCTACTTAGCCCATTCTTTTACTTTTTAGCAGTACTCTTCTATGGTGCAAAAATACTGGCAAATAATACACTGATAGAACCTACTAGTAAGACTGGCATGATTCGAAAATCAGACTTATTGGAAAGTTTATGGGCTTTGGAATCAGAATGATCTGGTTCCTACCTTGAATCTGCCATCTCCAAGCGGTTTAATTTTGTACAAGTCATTTAACATTTCTGAGCTTATTATCTCCTTTGTGAAATGGGGATAATCTCACTCATAGCACTGTCTGAAAATTATATGTGAAGCTATAGTAAAGTGCTCAAGACATCTGAGCTCCACAACCAATGTTTATTTTCTTCAGTTCTCAACCCTCAGAGCAAATGAACAAACATATACACGTTCTTACTAGTTTTCTCTTGAAGTCCTAGACTTCTGATAAAATAAAGTTGGTGTTTTGTTTTTGTTTTCATTGCTAGTACTAGGCACTACTGCCAGGAGGAGGGAAGTAATGGCAAAAGTGGATAGATAATCCAGGTCTCTTGACTCCTTATCCGATACTCTTTTTGAACTCACACGTGTGCACACATACACACACAAACACATCTTTCCCTTTGGTATATTGGCTCCAAATCCACTCTACTGATTTTTTTTAACTTCCCAGCTCTGTTTACTATCAATCAAACTCTTAATTGTTCCAAACTTTAATTTGCATGATGGACTCATTAATCTAATTGTATTTTGGCTAAATACTACATTAGCATAACTTCACATCTTGGGGGAATAGGAGGGGAGCTGTTCATTCTCTAATTACTTTCATTGTTGTAAGTCTTATCTCTCCAACTAGTTATATAACTTAACCAGAGCATACTTTTTTAGTGCTAGGAAACCCCCCACCCATTTCAAACCTGCAACAGCAGGCCCACTGGACCCATAACAGCAGAGCAATGTCTGGGAAACACCATCTGGACTTCCTCCATATGTTTTATATGTTCTTTGAAATTTGTCATTAGCCCTTGGAATCTAGACCTTGCTGATGCCTGATTTATGCTCTTGGCTTGCTCTCTGATCTACTCTTCAACATTCAGCTTTGGTAACCGGCCTAGAGTCCCTAAGATCTGATTTTGGCCTGTATTTTGTTTTCAGCCATATCACTCTCTTGTCTATGTTGATACCCCAAAGGGACTCTATGGCCAAAGTGATATGGCATGTGTCCTAGCACCCTGAATCACGCTGAGCGCATATTAATAATTCATTAAAACGTATCAAATTGGTGGTGGGGGGAAGAAGAGAGGGTGTATACATTAAAGTGGAGCTTGCCCAGCCTCTCAGCAATAGTACAAAGTGTAAAGTCGGCGTGTCAAGTCAGCCTAAAACTGGTCTAGAAATGGCAGAACTACTCACTAACACTTTCCTGAGGAATAAGACACAAGGAATGAAAGTTTATAGCTGTTTCCATGAAAACAAGTGATGGGTCTCTTTGGTATTCATTACATAACCAACCAATTAAATAAAACCAAATATACTGGAGGAAAAGACCAAGAGACCTGTGGGGGTGGGGGGGGGGGAACGGGTCTTAGGAAAACTATTTTGTAAAGCCAGTATTCTGGAAGATCCCAAACCAAAAGATGAAAAGAAATCAGGTAAGGAAGGAATAAAATAAATCCCCAGTATTCACATTCCAATGAACTGTGGCATGGTAAAAAGAACAGTGGCCCAGGACATAGCAAACATAGTTGTGTTTCTGAAACTAAAGTGTTATATCACTTTGGCAAATTTCTCTGTCCTCCATTTTTTATGGTCTGCCATTTCTTCAACATGCATCTCTTCAGAATAAGGGTACTATTATAGATAACCATAATAAACTTGTCATACTGAGTTATAAATATCTCTATACCCCTGCCAAAATAGTGATTACTTATACAGAGTAGAAACTATAGGAAATGCAGGGAAAAACAGAGTAATGATAATAATACTTTAACACTATTCTCGGAATAAGACAAGAGGACAAAACATAAGATAAAGAAGACCTAAACAACACAATCATCTGAAAGTCTATTAGTCATTCTAAATAGATGTCTACACCTAAGCTCCTGATTCTCCCATCTCTTGCCTTCAAATTTGTTCCTCTTGGTCTTTTCTGCCTCATTCTATCCTCTCAAATGGTTCAAGGATGCAGTCATCCTTGACTCCTCTCTTCTTCTCATACATATTCCATGTCCCATGAGCAGTAAATTCCATCAGCCATAATTTCAAATACGTCCAAATTCAGGCCATTGCTTACCATTCCCTCTCCTACTTCCTGGGTTAGGTCACCATTACCTCTAACCTGGGTTAATGCAATAGCCTCCTCCTAAATGGTTTGTCCCTGCCTCTCTTGTCTAATTTCAACATAGCTACCAGAGTGAGTCTTTTAAAACATATCTCAGGTATCAGCATTCCTGTGCTCAAAACCTCCAACACCTTCCTGTCTTACCCAGAGTTAAAGCCAAGTCCTTATGCAGACCTACTGAACCCCATAAGATCTGATTCCTCATTACTTCTCTGACCTAATTTCCTACCACCCTCCCTCCATTACTCTACTTGAATAATACTGTCCTTCCTGCTGTATACACTAACCTAGGGATTTTCAAAATACCTGGTCTCAGGACTGCTTTACATTCTTACAATTTTGGGAGATCACAAGGAGCTTTTGTTATGTGGGTTATATCTATGATATTAGAAATTAAAACTGAGAAATTTTAAACATATTAATTTTTAAGTATTTATTTATTTTTGAGAAACAGAGCGTGAGCAGGGGAGGGGCAGAGACAGAAGAACCGCGAGATCGTGACCTGAGCCAAAGTCAGACACTTAATTGACTGAGCCACCCAAGTGCCCCTAAACATATTCATTTTAAACTTAATAAAACATGTTTATACAATATATTTTTATAAAAATTACTGTATCTTCCAAAAGAAAAAAATTTAGTGAGAATAGCATTGTTTTACATTTTTGCAGATCTCTTTCATGTCTGAATATAGAAGACAGCTGGATTCTCTGCTTCTGCATTTAATTTGTTGCTGTATATCATTTTAGCATTTTATTATCATGATTATTACTATTTTTATTTTTTTAAAAAAAAATTTTTTTTTCAACGTTTATTTATTTTTGGGACAGAGAGAGACAGAGCATGAACAGGGGAGGGGCAGAGAGAGAGGGAGACACAGAATCGGAAACAGGCTCCAGGCTCTGAGCCATCAGCCCAGAGCCCGACGCGGGGCTCGAACTCACGGACCGCGAGATCGTGACCTGGCTGAAGTCGGACACTTAACCGACTGCGCCACCCAGGCGCCCCGATTATTACTATTTTTAAATGTTTATTTAGTTTTGAGAGAGAGAGCAAGACAGAGTGCGAGTGTGGGGGAGGGGCAGAGAGAGAGGAGACCCAGAATCCGAAGCAGGCTCCAGGCCCTGAGTTGTCAGCACAGAGGCCGGCACGAAGCTCAAACTCGTGAACCACGAGATCATGACCTGAGCTGAAGTCGGACGTTTACCTGACTGAGCCACCCAGGCTCTTTAGTTGCTATATATCACTTTGATTGAACTATATGAAGTATGTGAAGAAAATATATATTCATGGAGGTATGTAGTTAGAAAAGGGAGGTATATATAAAAGGAATTTTCAAGTAATTGTGGATATTCTCTTTAATATTATACCAAAACTCAACAAGTGGTAGTTTCTTAAATGTCAGTTGAAACATGGAATCTGAAACCTTACCAATGAACTCTGTTAATGTTAAAATCCACTGGTCAATCTTATACTTTGAACGGATCTTCCTTCCAAAGCACACATGCATGATTTTGTAACATCACGTACCGGTCATTTGGAAAATATCGTTTCACTGAGTTATGCAGATTTTCCAATGTTGGAACATTTATTATGCAATATCAAAAATTCACAATACTCGACATCATCATAATCCTATCAGAAAAATCGGTATTAAGTACTGGGAAGCTGTCAAGATCTTGATGGCAGACACAAGTTTTCCAAAATTTGAATTTACATTTGAAAGCTTGAATTTTATCACTGTCAACAAATGCTATTAGTTGTTTTCCTTGAAGTGACAGGCTCACTCAGTTCATTTTTGAGAAAATGTCTGCCAATACCAAAGCTGAACAACCACAGTTTGCCTGTTGGGTCATTCTTCCAAGTGAAAATGGTGATCCATAAAAAAAGGAGATAGTTCAGCTGACGGCTCAATTTTACAAGGGCTTTTTCTAGAGGCAACCAAGTACTTTGGTGTGCAACAGAACTGCTTTACTCATACTTCCCATTTCCTCACACAGAATATTAAAAAGAGAGGTACTCACAGCTTGGAATTTGACAACATTAATAAATTTTACTGTTTCATCAAGAGCACTGGCAAGTGAGCCTGGCTTCTCCCCACCTCATCCCAAAAGGTGGCAGTGAAAGATATTACTATCACTACAGTTTGGTGCCACGGCCTTAACTTGTGCCAAGGAGCCAGCAGTTTTGCTCACCATCGCTTTTGCACCATCAATGCAAATATCAGCTTCGTGAAAAAGGTAAATAGAGTCAGTGTTATTCTAAAAATACTTTTGAGCTCAGATCCTGTGAAAGCATCTTGGGGATGCCAAGGATCCAAGGATCACAGTTTGAGAACCGCACTAAACACTCTCTTGCTCTTCTGCACTTAAACTTGAAGCTCCCTTTGCCAGGAAAGAATTTTTTCTTTTTTGCTCAGCTATCCATATGGAACCTTTCACTGAGATTTTCCCCGATCATCCTATATAAAATAATACCTCCACTCACCCTCTGCCTCCTCCCACCCCCCTGGCACACTCCATCCCCCTCCTTCCTTTTGTTCTACTCAATCTTTCTACAGAGAAACTATCACTCACTATTTTCCACCTCTCCCAACTAGCATAGAGATTCCTAAGGGCAATGCTGTTATTGCCACCTCCTAGAATTGCCCTTTACACACGGTAGATGCTCAATAAATCTCAGTTGAGTGAATGAATGTAACTCATAATCTAGCATTTGATTCTAAGATTCTGGTTTGCTTAGACTGCTTTCTTAGTGGTTCATGTCTTACTTCCCTAACTCCAAGAGCAGAGGTTAATCTACATTCCATGTAATCCCCAAAGCTTCTGGCACTTGTCTTGGACATACTATGCATATTCTCTTCTCTAGAGATTATTTGCAGTTCCAGAGTCAACTCTGGGTATCGCCAGTATGTATATATGTGGAATGACAGAAAATTGACAAAAATTTTTAGCTACTTCTTTCTGGTTTGCAACAATTTCTATTGTATAAACACTGTAATTGGTACATAACAATCATGACCTCAACTCACTGGCTCTGTTTCCTACCCCAAAACATGTGGGAAGCAGAAAAAAAAAATTGCCATTCTGATGCTGTTTTCTGGTTGGTTTTAAGCAGAAGGTTCTTGGTTTAACATGCAAAGGCTTATTTTTAAAATGAACACAATTGGCTCAGTGCAGCCAAGATCCTTAAACATATTCCAAATTAAAAAAATTTTTTTAACCTTTATTTATTTTTAAGAGATAGAGACAGAGAATAAGCAGGAGAGGAGCAGAGAGGGAGGGAGACACAGAATCCGAAGCTGGATCCAGGCTCCAAGCTGTCAGCACAGAGCCTGGCGTGGGGCTCGAACTCATGGACTGTAAGATTATGACCTGAGCCGAAATCAGACGTTTAACCAACTGAGACACCCAGGTGCCCCATCCTACCTTAAACATATTCTCTATCTTTCACTTAATCTTGCATTTCTGGGAGGCTAACTTAAGGATATGTTCCTCAGTATTGAAAAAAATGTCTTAAATAGGTTTATCATAGCATTATTATTAAAGAAAATGTGGACTATCAAAGTAGGGGAATAATCAAGCAAAGAGTTACATATCTATTCAAATTATGTAATGATTAAAAATGATGGCTATAAAGACTGTATAATAACACAGAACCAGGCAGATGATAAAACGTTAAGCAAAAAACTATAAAAATATAATATTCAGTGTGATTAAATTATATTTCAAAAAATTATTTGTAAAGAATAAAAATCAGAATAAAATACACAAGTTGTTAACAATGGCAAAGGAGAGGAGGAAGATGGGAGGCTCAGATGAACAGATCAGGTCCAATAACAAAGACAACTGTATGGACAAACAGACACTAACCTTTTATGCCTTATTCCAATTAGTAACTGGATGATTTACCCAAAACAGAATGTTAGAGTATTACGACTCCTTTTTTTTTTTTTTTTTTTTTTTTTTAAAGATGGAGAAACTAAACATTGTAGGGAAAAAAATGTTTGCTTAAAAATCTCCCAGGAAGTTAACGGCAAAGCCGGAGCTGGACCCACGGATATTTGAATGTGATGTGTGATTCTGAAATACGCTGTGGTTTCTTCCTTCGTAAAACATATAGTAGTACTTACCTAAGGGGCTATCGTCAAGGTAACATGAAATAACACAGGATAGGACCACTACAGCACTGGCTGCATGGTATTCAATAAACATTAGCCTCTTTCCCTTCTGACTCTGGTGAACTGTTACTGTGCTGCTACATGGGAGGTTGAGGGGCAGAGCAGGTTGGAGAGGGTTGGAAACAAAAGAAAAGAGGACAGCAGCCAATTGGCCCCTCTGGCAGAACAGTACTTGCGATCCTGATGGTTTTGGGACCCGGCATCGCTGTTATAGCAGAAGATAACAGCCAATGGGAGTCCTGTCCGAAGACTAAAGTGGGCCCACTAAAGACTAAAGAGCACAAGACAGGTCATTGTCCTGTCTCCCTCTCCCCTGCTGTATGTGCTCATTCCTCTCACGCTGATAATTAGTATGAAACCATTCTAAAGCTTTCTACTTCATGGAGAGTAATTTGGGCCATATCTGGGACCAGCTGCTTTTGGTGATGCGCACATTAGCAGTAATTTCTGGCCTTTTAACCTAGTCCAAAGAAATGCCATTTCTTCACATGCTAGCTTTTAATCACTATGGGAACCTTCAGTTCTGCTCCAACTCTGGCAATCTGCAGTATGTCTAAGGATACAAAAGGGCAAGTATACTTTACCTAAAACAATGGATGTACAGTAGTTATTTTAGTGTCTTTGAAACAAAAGGTATGTTTAGACATCAAGGAGACCTGTCAGGAGCTGGCTCAGAGTGCTGTGCCTTTAAGGTTGGAAGAAATTGTATCTTTTGTCACAAATTCATCTGAACAACTGGTCTTCCTGATTTGCAACTGTTGACTGATTTCAGATTTAGTTTTCTAGTTTCTGTATCTGCTTATGCTTAGATCTGCCATATTCGGCTGACAACATGTCTATCTCTAACTTAGCATTTATTCCATTTATTTAGTTTGACATCAAGTCCATGATTTCCCCAGCATCTTATCTTAGACTGCTTCCAGTTCTACGATTCTCTAGCATTGAAAGATTAAAGGAATGTGGCTTTAAAAGAGCACGGCTTTTCCCAGAGAAATTGTCCCTTGAATATTTCAAACTCACTTCTTTTGCTCCAATCCTGCCTGCCACTACCTTAAATATGATTCTCGTCATCTCTTGCCTTAATCACTGAAATGGCCAACTAGCTGGTTTCCCAGCCTCTAAGTTACCCACTCCCACCATTACCTCTATCCCTTACCTGACAGGTCATAGGGATCTGTTTACAACACAAACATGATCATGTCACTGCTTTGGTTAAAACACTTGAATGGTCTCTTCTTACTTGCTGGGTTAGGTCCCTCTGAACAGGCCCTGCTTATTACCTTACCTCATCTGATTTTAGTTTTCTGACATATGCCCTGTGTGTCAGTTTTCAGGATTATCTCTCCCTGGCTTGTGCCTTGTACATGTGAGCTCCCCTCGAATGCCCCTTCCAAGCACTTCTTCAGGTGGCTATCAACTCTAAGTGTCCTTTGGCAAATAACACAAATCTCAAGAAGCCCTCCCCAACTTCCCTCGTCTCACTGATTCAATCTGAACGGTATTATTTTGAAACTTCATTTGTTTCTGGGCAACTCTTAAATATTTCACTCTAAGTTTAACAACAACTATTTTATAAGCACTTATGTAACACATAACTTACAAGTATTTATGTAATACACATAAACTTAAACTGCTTTAATATGACCCATGAAAGACTCTCCTTCTTTATCACCCTATGAAAAACACATATCATCTAATAGCAAACCCAAATAAAACTTGAAGAAGTGACTTACTATGCATCAATTTCATTGTTTATTAAAATAACAGCATCAGACTAGAATGCCTAATAACTCACATTTTTTGGAGAGCTTAGAATGTGCTGGCTGTTGCTCTAATATATGAACTCATTTAACTCCTTACAACAACTCTGTGAGTAAGAAATATTATTGCCTCCATTTTACAGACGAAGAAACTAAGGCTAAGAGAGGTTAACATAAGTTGTTCTAAGTCACACAGCTAGTAAACCTCTAAAAAGATCCTTCTATTTTGGAAGTTCTATGACAATTCTATGGTTCTAAAAAATATTCAAATCTAAACTAAATGCAGAAGAAAGTCAAATCAGCAACAATTGTTTCTACTTTACATTCTATTTATCCATATCTCATCTCCCCTAATGAAATTATATTCCCTGTTATACCTAGCATACTTGCGAATACACAGTAGGAACTCATTAAATATTTCTTTTTTTTTTTTTTTAATTTTTTTTTTCAACTTTTTTTATTTATTTTGGGGACAGAGAGAGACAGAGCATGAACAGGGGAGGGGCAGAGAGAGAGGGAGACACAGAATCGGAAACAGGCTCCAGGCTCCGAGCCATCAGCCCAGAGCCTGACGCGGGGCTCGAACTCACGGACCGCGAGATCGTGACCTGGCTGAAGTCGGACGCTTAACCGACTGCGCCACCCAGGCGCCCCTAAATATTTCTGAATAGACTGCTGAATTTTCCATTTTTAGCCTCATATATTACACTAAAAGGCCAGGTATAGGTCAACAGACATTACTGGGATAAGTAATAAGATAAAGGAAATCCAATTGCTTCTCCATGTTAATGTGGAAAATAAAATTAATTTTTATTTTATAAAAATTTATAATTTTTATAAAAATTTATAATTTTTATTATATATAAATATAATACTACTTAAAAATTTCAATGGGGTTGGGGCTAGCTCCTGCCAAGTTAATCAAGATGAGAATATTATTTTATTTGAGATATAGTAACATAATTCTGAAAACAAAGACACACATAAACAAATGAAAGCCAAAAGAAGAAAAAGTGTGGTGATACACTGTCACTAAAAAGTACAAGTAACCAGGGGCACCTGGGTAGCTCAGTAGGTTAAATGTCTGATTCTTGATTTCAGCTCAGGTCATGATCTCACGGTTTGTGAGACTAAGCCCTGAGTTGGCCTCTTCACTGACAGCGTGCAACTTGCTTGCAATTCCCTCTCTCCCCGCTCTTGGCCTCCCCCCACCCCCACCCTGTGTATGCTCTCTCAAAATAAATAAATAAACATTTTTTAAAAAGTACAAACGGGGCGCCTGGGTGGCTCAGATGGTTAAGTGTCTGACTTCAGCTCAGGTCATGATCTCTCAGTTCATGTGTTTGAGCCCTGTGTTGGGCTCTGTGCTGACAGCTCAGAGCCCATGTCTCCCTCTCTCTCTGCCCCTCCCCTGCTCATGCTCTTTCTCTCTCTCAAAAATAAGTAAACATTAAAAAAAAAAAAAAAGTACAAGTAACTAGATAGGCGCTATAAGCCCTTATCCAAATAGGCTTCCAGGTGGTATAAAGCAGAGAGACAGGCTACTGAGAGCTATTCCAAGAGTGGGAAGAAAAGACAGGCAAACTTGCATGTATTCAAAATATCCTTGGGGGATCCTACCCAGTGCCCCAGACGGCTTTCTTCTTCCCTTTTACTTCCATGAACGTTAAATTTCCTAGGAATATCTCAATTGGCCTAGTTGACTGCACAATTATATAATATATACAGGTGGCTCTACTCAATTATGAATGACTTCCCCTGTGAGAGCTACTGTATTTCATTTTCTATGACTGAACAGCTGGTTGTGACTAGCCTGGAAAACTGACTTCTTTTGTCCAGATGTACAGTAACTAGCTATTGGTGCTTTGAAGGGCCTATCTCCCACTCTCGATCCTTCTCCTTCTACACCCAATATGTATCGCAAACTCATCCCCACCTCATGAAAAAGGGCCCTGGAGTTTCCGGTAGGTGTCACCATGCATTTCCAAAATCACTGATGGAAACCTCTCACGTGAGAATCACACTTCACAATTCTCAAATTACTTTCACATTCATTAACTCAATCTTATTCACAATTATCTCAGACTCATTTACCTAATGGCTATCTCTAAACCTCATTTGAGGCACAAGAGAAATGAAGCGTGGTATAGTAGAAAAAACATGGATTTTGAAGTTAGAAACCCATGGAGCTAGGTTCAGGTCCTTGCAAATCATTTAACCCCTTTGAGCTATGGGTTATTATTAGGTTTCGTTGAGATACTGCTTGAGGATGTGGATATATGATAAGCACTGTGTCTGATATAATTTAGGGACTTACCAAATTTTACTTCTTATTCCTGTTGGTAAACTTTCTGAGCTTCAGTTTCTTCCTATGTAAACCAAGGTCAAATACGGTAGTTCCCCTTTCTCCATGGTTCTGCTTTCCATGGTTTCAACTATCCATGCAGGCTGGAGGCAAATGATCCTTCTTCTGATGTACCAAAGTCTACAGTACCTAACACCATCACAACGTCCCCCTTATTCACTTCATTTCACCTCATTAAGTAGGTATTTTATCATCTCACACCATCACAAGAAGGGTGAGTACAGTACAAGAAGATACTTAGAGACACCATATTCACATAACTTTAATTACAGTATAGTGTTAAAACTGTTCTATTAAATTAGTACTGATTGTTAATTTCTTACTATGTCTAACTTTACCATAGATACATATGTATAGGAAAAAGCATAATACATATACTGATAGGATTCAGTATCATCTGTGGTTTCCAGGCATCCATGGGGATCTTGGACTGTATTTCTGATAAGTGGATGGTGGGGGAGGGGGGGAACTACTATCCTACAAACCCCGCAGGTGGTTTGGAATCTTCTATGTGGCATTGAAAAGGTTAACTTCCTTTCTTATTAAAATGGTGCTCATTGAACATCTTTCTAAACAACATTATAAAAGGTGGTTAGTTTAATGTAATACCAAAATAGCAGATACACAAAAGGTTAAGCATTTTTATGATCTACATTCTTTTTCCATGGCAAGTTACAAATGAGACTGCCTTTAAAGTATACTCTGACTACTGACCATGGGTATGTGGGAGAACTCAGCTCTAAGGCAGGGTTCCATGTTTCTATACAGCTGATACTATATGATCCCTATTGGTTTGAATGAAGAAAAGCTATCTTTGGGAAAGAGAAGGAATCCTCTTATCTAATGAAAACTTTTCCCGAGGAAAATACTTGGGTGTGTCACAACCTGGACAGTATGATAAAAAAGAACTGTAAAAGCACTTTCCAAATCTTGTGATTTATCGTCCCTACCCTTCAGTAGCAGAGAAATTAAAAAAAAAAAAAAAAAGGTGCCAGAAAATCCTCCTTTCTAACATGGCCATTATGTCCTGAAGTTTGGTTCAACTTGTGCTGAACCTAGATAAGGGGTAATGGTAAGAAACTACTATAACCATTTTAAGTATATAAAAACAGAGGAAATGCAATCCCTCATTTTCAACATGCTAGGCAGTATAATGCTCTCTTAAGGGAAGCGAGAGTGCCAATCCTCTCTGCACTAGTCAGACCATCCCTGATGTGCGGAGTTTGCTCTGGGCACAACACAGTAAGCTGAAATGGGTCAAGAAGAGATCCAAGCTGATGAGGGGCTTAGAAACTATCCAATTTCAGATATAACTGAAGGAAAAAGGCCTGGAGGAACAAGAGTATCAAGAGGTGTCTGAAGAAGGCTTTGGGTGAAACAAGAAACAAAATTAGAGCCAAGAGATAGATACTGGGGGAGAGCAGATTTCAGCTCAAATTTAGCAAGAACACTTTTAGTCATTAGCGCTATCACAAATGAAAAATGTTCACCTCTGGGAGGTTATAATCTCCCTGTCTCTGGAAGAATTTGAGTAAGGGCTGGATATGTAGTTATGGGGACGCTCTCAGGGAGAGGCCTGAATTAGGTGGAGGGTTGAATTTGATAACTTCTGAAGTTCCCTCTAACCCTGAGATTCTAGACTTCTATGACTTTATTTACCTTCCTGACATCTTATATTTAATGTTAAGGCAAATAAATAAACCTTAACCAAAACAACTTCTAGATAGACGAGAACATGGCAACGAGTGACTCTGAAGCCTTCACATGTTGGGAAGATAAGCTCACGATGGATACAAGTTTCCCAAGATTCTGATTTTCACTTGAAAGTTTAAATTGATCATTTACAGCAAATGCTTATAGATTGTCTTCTTTAAAGTGACCAGCTCACTTAATTTTGGAGAAAGAGTCTGCCAAATATCCAAGTCGGTTTTTCTTTTAATTATACATGATGTTCCATGAAAAAGTGGCTACTTTAGCTTGCAACTCAAACAATCCCACAAGTGCCTTTTCCTGAGACAACCATTATACTTGGATATGTTAAAGATGGAGAAACTGAACACACAGAGGTTGATTTGAACCTAGATCGTTTGGTCTCTAAAGTTCATGCTCTTCCCACTATTTTATCTTGAAACTGATAAACAAGAGTGTATCCCCAAGTAAAGGAAGGAAGATAATGAACTAAACATGCCTACTTATAATAATGAAGGGTGTCAGAGTATTTTTGACTTCTAGGTTTCTCCAATAATCCTTAAGAGTCTTATTTGCCAAAAAAAATTCATTATCAGATCTCTCCTCTCTCTGGCAACAACACAGTATATGGAATTGAAAACTGATGTACAAAATGTTAAGTAAGCCCAAATTGTGTGTGTCTACATGACATAGAACATGAACAATGGGGGGAAAAAAGGAGCAGGGGGAAACCCATTTGGTTTATCAGTTTCCTGGACTGGGATCTTGTTTTCACTCACAGCAGTGTATCGTTGGCTTGGCATTGTAATTTAGAGGATGTGTTCTTTATTAGCTTTGCTCAACTTGGCTGGGTTCAGCTATGTGCTGCCAGCTGGGCTGATGCCAAGGCTGAAACTCCACTCCTCTAAATCAAGTTCACTTAATGCAGCATGGGTTGCCTCTTGTTCTGATCCAGCTCGGTTAACACTTTCGGTTCTCCAGATCTAGCTCCTTCTTTCCTGCTGGACTCTAATTCCTACAGCACGGGGGGAAGACCTCTACAACTATAAAGACGTTTCATTTTTCCTGGGAGTTTTTCAACTGATAAATCTACAGAGAGTGGGGGAAACAGAGGAAAATAAGATCGTGCATGACAGGACCACAAGCCAACTTTAAGAACCTTCTACTACTGACAAAGGAGTGACTGGCCTTAGCTGTTGAGGGTAATAGGCAAGAGGATTTGGGAGCAATTTCTGCAGGTGTAGGGCTATGTGTTCTCAGAAGATGATCTGTGAATGTGTCTGGTGAAACCGAGGGCCCTCGGTGAAAGCACCCTGTGATGAAGCGCATGCTGGTCAGCCACACAGTCACACGAGCACAGTCCAGCTTTCCACAGCATAAGACAATGAATCCCAAAAGCTTGAAACTCCTGCCTTCTGGCTGTATCACCCTCATACTCTTGCTTTTTCTTTGCTCTGTCAAAGTGTTTGCCAAGTTTTCCTCGTCTTCTTTCACATACATGGATGTTTATGGTCTACTTAGTAAGTCACTATTGAGATTATACCTGCAATATTTCCTGAAAAAATCATCCATATAATTAAGGGAGAAAATGTAACTACATAGAGTTTATATTATTGATTTCCAGTCTGGCTTTCCTAAAAACCACATACACTAGGGGATTTTGCTGGGGCGCCTGGGTGGCTCAGTTGGTTGAGCGTCCGACTTCGGCTCGGGTCATGATCTCACAGCTTGTGAGTTCGAGCCCCGCGTCAAGCTCTGGGCTGACAGCTCGGAGCCCGGAGCCTGCTTCGGATTCTGTGTCTCCCTCTCTCTCTCTCTGACCCTTCGCCGCTCACGCTCTGTCTCTCTCTCTCTCTCAAAAGTAAATAAACGTTAAAAAAAATTTTTTTTAACTAGGGGATTTTGCAAGTCGCTATGTACTGATGCTGGCACATAGTAGGTGTTCAATAAAAGCCTGCCAAAGAAAACTACATGGGTCTAAGAATTCTAAAGAAAACAGTAGGTGTGGTCAAATCTATGAACTGTTTAAGTCACATCTCACTATTTCCAGGAGTTTGACAGATGCCAGTTGTTTCATTACATGTGCCAAGAAACTGCTACCATTCTCAGGCATCTGTGGCTGGTGAAGGCAAGGGAACTGGGCAGGGCCGAAGGGGCAGCTTATGGGAGCTGGAAGAGAGGTATGGGACAGGACTTTTCTGTCCTTTAGGCAGACATAATTACAATCAGTGGGAGAACCTAGATCCCCGCTTCATAATCTAGTGTCTCATGTCACTGCCCCATTTTCCTATTTCTATTTGTGTACCATCAACATACAATCAAGAGAAAGCCTCATCTCATAAACACATGTATTTTTTTGGACCAAAATAGAGCATTTAAACACTTCTGGCACAGTTTTCTTGAGATGTCCAGGCATCTAATTCAGATAGAACCCACAGCAGGCATCTCCCTGTGCTACTTGGTGCATAGCACGTGAGCACATGCTCATTTTCTTTCAATTACTCACTCAACCTGGGAAGCAGGCACCTGTCTCTAACCTCCACCGAGCCTAGCACCACCAAAAGGGGACGGCTCTACAGCTGTCGGCCACATGGATGAATAAAGGCTGGAGTTTCTAGATGTGAGTAGAGTACAAGGCCACATCTGTGATGATGACAGAGATTGTGTGTGTGTGCATGCACATGTGTGGAGGAGGGAGGAAACGGTATATTAAATAAAGGCGAGGCCTGGAACTAGGATATCTGAGAAGGTAAAAAGGAAAACAGCCAAACAACCAAGTAGCTGTCCTCATTAAGGGCACCAAAAAAATTTGTTTCGCTCGTTGATCAATGTGCCCACACTGCTCGTGACATAGTGAACACGCCTTCTCAGAGATAGGCACGGCATGTTGGTTGCTAGAAGTTTCCTATGGAGAGGACGCTCTCCTGCTTGCTGTGGCTGAGTAGCAAAAGAAGTTGGATGGAAGGGCAGATGTAGAGCTGTACAAATGTTTCTGGAGACGAGTGGCCTTTGCCATCCTGACTTTTGGCCATAAGGTTTCCAAAACTTATAAGACAGAACGTTAGTTTAAATGGATTTCACTCTGCTGTGAAAATGGGAGTAGCACTCTCACTTTGGTAATTAAGGGAGTAGTGGCTTTAGATGTTGATGAACACAAATGGAATCAGAGTATTCAGCGTGATCTACTTCACTTAGCAAATTATTACTGAATAACTACCATGTGCCAAGTGCTGGGGAGATAAAGATGAATAACTTAGTTCCATTTAACAAGGAGTCTAGGCAGTAAGAAACCCTAACTTCCTAGACAAATTGAAAAGGAGAATTTTAGCTTTCTCATTAAGGCTTATACTGAAAAACTAGCAAAATTTCCATGTTGTAGGGGTAATTATTTGTTAAATAAGTAAAGTAGTTGCGACAGGTGTTCGACTGTAAGAACTCATATTCTGGGTTCTTTATTCAAAGAATATGTCCCCCCCCCCCCCCCCGCCAGTCTTTTTATCCTTTTCACCACAATGTCACTGCCTCAATTCTTTCACTGGAATATTATAACGGCTTGTTAATAGGCACATCTGCCTCCACCTTCTGGAAGACACCTATCCTTTCACTGTTACCAGAATGGTCTTCTAAAACACAAATCTGACCAGCGACTCTACAAAGCCCATTCAATGTCTCTCACTGCTTTTAGGGCAAAGACCCCAATCTTTAAAACAGTCTAAAAGGGCTTCTTCTCCAGCCTTTCCGCTTTCCATTCCTCTCTCTCCATGCTACAGTCTAGTTGTCTAAGCATCTTTCAGTTCCTCAACACATTTTTTTTTTTTTTTTTTTTTAATCTTGGGCCTCTACTTCTCTGTTTCCATGGCTACCTAGAATTTTTCTTCCGGTTTCAGTCTGATGTCACTTTCTTTGGAAGCCTCCTCTGACCTCCACCTTCCAGTCTTCAAACTAGGTAGGGGCCCTTCTGTACTTTATCACTTTGAAGCTGTAATTTTCTATTTGTCTATACACTCCCCAAACTGTAAACTCTAAAGGCAGATGCTCCCTCAATTAAGCCAATGACTAGCACTCAGCTGTGGCTTAGGGCTTAGAACTTGAATGAATGGATGGATGGCTGAAGAAAATCAACCCGTTAGTTGACCTATGTGCTGTGTACATGCTGTGACCCACAGTTTAGCCTGGCTTGTGTTATTCTCGCCTCTACCCTGGTTTTTCCGTGCACAGTTTAGGATTACAATTTAACCAATCCTCTTTCTGACCCAGAATCCCAAAGTGGCTATAGTATAGTTTCCTAGATAGTTTTATAAGAGGAAGAGGCCATCCATAAAGTATGGAAAATACTTCTTAAATGTTTCACAGAAACAATGTGAAGAGATATTCTGAAAGTTGTGTTTTGAAGCATCAAATTCTTACTCTCTAGACTAGAGTAAAACTACTATTCCCCTCAACCATAGCACCGAGTCAGATTATGAAGCATTCTCTTTGCATGATGCCACAGGTAGAAGGGGTGGAATGAAAAGGTAGGAGACCCGGCTGACCTTTTACTCCAACAGGTGTGCTCAAGGGCAGCACCTCTCCTGGACCCCATATTTGTATCAGCATATTGAGAGCAGCCAGACCCAGTTACACTCTATGAAGTCACAAGAACTTGGGAGTATAATCCGGACAGCAACACATTAATTTATAATAAAAACGTAAATGCGCGGTAGCTCACAGCTCACATTCTCTTCCTACCGTAAAAGTTGCATAGGAAGCTAAACTGTAATCTAAAATGGGCTCACCCAGATTGAAATCAGTGTGGATGTCAGGATGGTGAGAAGCCTAGTTAAGCGTTACAGTCGAGCCAAATGGACTGAACTCTCTGTTTTTTAAAGTTTAAAAAGTAAAACTTGCCTGTTTCAGTTTTATGTTAAGTCACACATAAAAAAAAGTGATGAGCTTAAAAAACAAAAACAACGCTTGCCTTTTATAACCAAGTACCCTGGATTAGCTGTAAGCTTTGTATTTACTCTTATGAGAGTTGGCTGGGTGCCAGGAGTTTAAGAGCTAAAAAGGATTACTACCTCTTAGCAGAGGAGAAAACGGCCAGCATGCAGGAGTCCCTGAGAGAGGCAGAGCCCTAGGTGGCTGGAGGGCAGAGCAAAGTGGTAGGTGAGCCGGACCCAGAATCGAGCAGGAGACAGTCACAGGGGTCCCTTGTTACCCATCCCCAAGAGCAGGAATGGACAGTATCACAAGGGTGGGAGGGCCATCGAGGGTCACCTAGCTCAACCTCTCATTAGGAATCACTTGCTCACAGACATAAGTTTGTGGCCCAGCTGGGACTAGACCCTCGTTCAAAGCTCTGATATCCCCCAACACTGCTTCTTTCCTATTTCGTATCAGGATCTGGAAGCCAAAATCCAGGGTCTCAAACGAAGCTTTGAAGAAAGCCTGAAGGAGAATGGGGAGAGTACAGGGGGGACATGTGTGAAGGCAATATGGCTCTAAATGGCCTTGACAGCTGGTCCTACTGGAAGATCTCCATGACTTCTCCCTCTAGACTCAAATATCAACAGAACTAAGTCACTTAATCCTCTGAAATTTATTTTTCTCATAAATAAAATGTATCTGAAAATAATTATGCCTAGTTGAGAGTTACCAGGAATATAAAGTGAAATAACGCATGTAAAAAACACTGAATAAAATTGGTGTTTTTTCCTATTTGCTGACAGCAAGAAACAATCTCATATTACTTTGAATTTTTACCATTTGCACACGAATGGCCAGAAGGTAGGAAGGGAGGAGGAGACAGCATGATTAGAAAGAGAACAGGCTTACACAGAGAGAACATCTTGTTTTGAGAAAAGAATTGAGTAACCACATTTTTTCCACATTGGATCACTTGCGCCCTAGCCAGGACACTGAGGTGGCTGAAGTTCTGCTGTTACTGAACAGCCACACTGGAGAACCTACGGAGGGGGAGGGGAGGGGGGCAAGGGAACTGTTGGAGGAACCCTGGCTGCTGGAATGATGGCCAAAGGATCTGGTCTGGAAATGCCAACCAGAAGAAGGTCTCTCTCCACCTCTGAGCCATCTGCTGATCTGGTCATCTGCTGTTAAAAATCGCAGCTGTCCCCAGATACGCAAAGAGGAGGATGAAAACAGTCAGCAAACGCCTCTGGAAGCATCAACCACATAGTCGTATTTCTTATCAGCATGGTGCCCAGTCACAAAGGAATACCTGCCCAGCAACTCCTGGGCACAAAGACTCCCTGGTCTTGTGGCTGTGGAGAAACGCTAAGAGATTTACAGTAAGCATGATGAAATTGCCTAGGCAAGAAAGTGAGAAGACCAACCTACTGAACATAGCCAGGAGCACCGAGGTTTATCCTACTTGTCTCAAGTAAGCAAAAATGACTCCGCTACTACCTCCAAGGCACTTCTCTTCTCCCTGCTTCCACAGAAGATACCGCCTCACAGGGCTTGCCGAGGGACAGCAACGGGTTGTTTCTCATAGCAATCTCAGGCGCTTGTTTCTTGAAGCATATGGAGGAATAGCACTTTCCTGAGGCAAGAAGTGTGTCTGACCGCTGCCCTGCCCCATCTCAAGTTTTCCCCACCCCAGTGCCACCAACCTAATCCCAGCAACTCTCCCCTCTTCCTCGTCCACAGTCAGCACAGCACAATCCATTCTCCATAAGCAGTCCGAGGGAGTTTTTAAATGACAGCTTTATTGATATATACTTCATATGCCATAAGCTTCACCCCTTTAATGTGTACAATTCGGTGTTTTTAGTAGATACACAGATGTGCAAACACCTTCCCGATCTAATTGCAGAGAATATTTACCATATTGATCAAAGTGACCTCCCATTTCCCTCTCCCCCGTGCTACTGACAGCCACTAATTTACTTTTGTCTCTGTGTTTTTGCCTCTTCTGGACAGCCCATACAAAAGCAATCATGCCACGTGTGGGCTTTTGTGATTGGCTTTTTCCTCTCAGTCTCATGTCTTTTAAGGTACACCTGTGGTGTAGTCTATTTCAGGACTCATTCCTTTTTATTGCCAAACAAGATTTCATATGAATATACCACCTTTTATTTATCTGTTCATCACATGATGAACACTTGGGCTATTTCCACTTTTTGGCTACAATGAATAATGTTGTCATGAACATACATGATACATTTTTCTATGGACATGTTTTCTGTTCTTTTGGGCGTATACCCATGAGTGGAATTGCTAGGTCACAAGTACCTCCGTGCTTAATACTTTGAGTAACTTCCAAACTGTTTCTAAAGTGGCTGCACCATTTTACAATCTCACTAGCCATGTATCCAATTCCTCCACATTCTCACCAACACTTGTTATTGCCTTTTGATTATATCTTACCCATGGATGTGAACTGGTATCTCCTTGTGGCTTTGATTAGCATTTCCCTAATGGCTAACGACATGGAGTATCTTTTCAAGTGCTTATGGGCCTTTTATATTATCTTCTCTGCAGAAATGTCCATTCAAACCCTTTGCCCATTTTTTAATTGGGTTGCCTTTTTTATTGTTGAGTTGAATTCTGGATACAAGTGCAAGTGACTTTGTAAAAGTAAATCGGATCTCGTCACTCCCCTACATAGTACCCTCTAACAATTCCCCACATGTTTAGAATAAAATCCAAATTCTCACTCTGGCTTTCCAGGTCCTACAGGGTTTTGCCACTTTCCTTCTCACACAGCGCTCTAGAGTAGGAGCAGTCTTCTCTCTGCCCCTGAAACACATACCCTCACGCACGTCTCAGCACCATGATATGTATGCCCTGTCCTTGCTTGGAATTCTTTCTGATCATTCAATTCAAATATCACCTTTTCAGACAAATTTTCCTGAAAAGAAATTGTATCTAAACAATCTCCTCCCAGGGTGCCTGGGTGGTTCAGTGGGTTGAGCATCTGACTTTGGCTCAGGTCATGATCTTGCAGTATGTGGGTTTAAGCCCCGCAATGGGCTCTGTGCTGACAGCTCACAGCCTGGAGCCTGCTTCGTAGTCTGTGTGTGTGTGTGTGTGTGTGTGTGTGTGTGTGTCTCTCTCTGCCCCTCCCCCACTTGTGCATGCTCGCTCTCTCTCTCTCAAAAATAAGTAAACATTAAAAAAAAATAATCTCCTCCCTCTGCCAAGACGAACGAGGAAACTTTTGAGCATGATGGTTATGTTCATTATCTTGATTGTGGGTCATGGTTTCATGGGTGCACACATATGTCAACACTTTTCAAATGGTATATTTTAAATATGTGCCGTCTGTTTCACTTGTCTTACACTTTGATAAAGCTGTTAAACAAAAAACCCCTTCTCAGTCCACCTTTGCTGCCACTATTTCATTATACTTTATTCCTGAGGAGAAACTGGATCTGAAATCATCTTGTTTATTTCGTGATTTCGATGTTTATCACCCATCTCATCCCACTAGAATAGAAGTTCCAGGAGGGCAGAAGTGTTTTTCATCCTTGTAACTGCTGTATCTTCAGCTTGGCTCACAGTTAAGTGCTCAATAAATACCAGGCTAACTGAATGAATGAAACTGACAGAGGTTTAGAAAAGGGACTGACAGACAATAAGAAGGGTGACTTTCTACACCTTCAGATTAACTAGCACTTTTAGACTTCAGGGATGAGATTCTTAGTATTTCTTTTATTTAGAGCAGCTATCTCAAATTCTATTCTGGATGATGTCCAACACCATCATCATTAGAAACATAATTTACTGTTCAATTACTCTGTGGCACTATTCTAGCATTTTATATATACTCTTCCATTAGTAGTGGTTATTTTTATAATAATAGCATTATAATACCAATAATGTGGCATATTATATATTATCTAGTAATTATAATAAATATAATACAGGATGTAGTAACTATGATAAGAGCAGCAGTAATATAATAAAAACATTTGTTTAGCACTTGCTATTTGCCAGATATTATGTAAGCATTTTACCCATATCATCTCATTTATTCCTCACAATAACTTTATGAAGCAGGTGTTCTTTTACAGACAGAGAATTTGAGGTTTAGAGAGGCAAACTAACTGCCCAAAGCCACACGGCTGGCAAAAAAAAAAAAAGGCAGAGCTGGAACTCAAACCTAAGTCTACTTTGCTTCAAAGTTCATGCTTTTCCCATTGTGCTACGGTGCTTCTCAAGTATCCTGATGGCACACTGCTACTCCAGCTCATATGCAAAGCCCCTGGGACCCGAGAGAGAGGTGCACCTTGAGACAATGAATGCTACTCAAACTCTGAAAGAGGTTAGGAACAAAAGTGACAGGGAGGAAAAGCTAGTTGCCTGAGAATAAACTACGATATTTAGAGTAAGGAACTTTTACTTTATCCCAAACTCCACATCTAGCTTCCTTGGACATTAAATTCTTATTGTTTCTGATTGCTCTCGGGTAGACACTGGTGTTTACCTAAGCTGCCTACTAGTGAGGTTTACTGAAGATACGCTGACCGTGGGAGACCCAGGTAACCTCCCTTACCAACCTGGGTCCTGATTTCAAGAGCTCATGGATGAGCCTTTACCTTTAGTGCCAGGTGGCTGTAGGTTGTCTCCAGTCAGGGAACACCAGCCCACAGGGAAGATGTCCCGGGAGTCGAAGCGGCACCAGTAGTCAAAGGCCCCTCGCCACCCATCAAAAGTGACAAGCACCTCTGAGCCCCGCACCTCCCCAATAGTGGCTGGGCAAATGAAATGAGGGTTCTTCCTGTCCACAGCTTCTAGCTTCATTCCCATTTTGAAGAAGTTGTGGGAAGGCGAGGGTGGTTCCTAGATGAGAAACAGAAACATACAGACCTAGATGCAAACACAGAGTCTGTGTGCCCCAAGAGACTGCTACCAAGTTTGGAACAACGAAAAAGTCACCGGCTGCTACCGAAGATTTATAATGAAAGTGTAGTCTTTCTTTTAAATGAATTTCAGAGTATTCCAAAGTATTACTTTTTATGTCCTGACATTTTACCATTTTGATTCTGATTTTTTTTTAAGAAATAAAAGGTAACATTTTTAAAGCTGAATCCCTTTTGTGCCCATTCCTCATGCATGTTTTCATACTTTACTATGTATGTATGTGTGTGTGTATATACATATATGTACATATATATATATGTGCATCCATTTGCATACTTCAAAATTTTATATAAATGGTATTATACCATACATATCATTCTACGACTTTTTTTTGTGTGTGGTTAATGTTACACTTTTGAAATTTACCTACGTTGATAAATTTAGCTCCAATATATTTCAAGTGCTAATAGTTCATATTCCATTATATGTATATATCACAACATATTCATTCTATTCAGATGGACATTTAAGATCATTTCTAATTGTTCACTGTTTCAAGAGTTTCAGTGACCATTCTTGTACTTGTTCTTTTGCACACGTGTGGAAGGGTTACTTTAGGGTGTGTAAGTAGGCGTAGAATTGCTGGATTATAGGACAGATATATACATCCTATGCTTTATTAAGTATTGTCAAATTGCCCTCCTAAGTGCTCGTAACATTGCTCACTCTGTCCAACGGTGTGGATCTGCAGTGTAGTTGTAAAGATAAAGCTCTCAAAAAGTGTTATACACTCTATTCTTTCTCTGGTCTTACACTCTGATCCTGCACCAATAACAGGGTCTTACTAACATGGTCTTATTAAATGGGTATCTGATAGAAAAAGTCCCCTGCTTTGTCATTTTTATTATGGTTTTGGCTATTCTTTCTCCCTGATCTTTCATTATGAATTTCATATGATCTTTTGTATGAAAGCTGATACCATGGAATCAGCTTTTCAAGTCCAGAGAAAACCCCTCTTTGGATTTTGAGTGGAATCCCAATGAATTTATAGATTAATTTAGAAAGAAATAACCGTTGTATAAATGATATTTAGCCTTCTCATCCATGAACATAATAGTCTTTTCCATTTAAGTATTCTTTATTTTTTTTATGACATGATTTTATTATTATTATTATTATTTTTTTTTAGATTAAAGAGTAAATTTTTATTTTTTTTTATTTTTATTTTTTATATATATGAAATTTATTGACAAATTGGTTTCCATACAACACCCAGTGCTCATCCCAAAAGGTGCCCTCCTCAATACCCATCACCCACCCTCCCCTCCCTCCCACCCCCCATCAACCCTCAGTTTGTTCTCAGTTTTTAACAGTCTCTTATGCTTTGGCTCTCTCCCACTCTAACGTCCTTTTTTTTTTTTTTTTTTTTTCCTTCCCCTCCCCCATGGGTTCCTGTTAAGTTTCTCAGGATCCACATAAGAGTTTACCCAAGGGATACAGGAGTACTGATGCATAGGGGCACTTGTACCCCAATGTTCATAGCAGCACTCTCAACAATAGCCAAATTATGGAAAGAGCCTAAATGTCCATCAACTGATGAATGGATAAAGAAATTGTGGTTTATATACACAATGGAATACTACGTGGCAATGAGAAAAAAATGAAATATGGCCTTTTGTAGCAACGTGGATGGAACTGGAGAGTGTGATGCTAAGTGAAATAAGCCATACAGAGAAAGACAGATACCATATGGTTTCACTCTTATGTGGATCTTAAGTATTCTTTAATGTAGATTTTTTCTTTAATATAGATTTTTAACTTTTCTTTATAAGTATCTCATGCTTTTATTAACATTTTCTAGGCATATTATTTTATTGTTATCATAAGTGCTATCTTTAAAAATTTTTAGGGGCGCCTGGGTGGCTCAGTCGGTTGAGCCGTCTGGCTTCGGCTCAGGTCATGATCTCATGGTTTGTGAGTTCGAGCCCCGTGTCGGGCTCTGTGCTGACAGCTCAGAGCCTGGAGCCTGTTTTGGATTCTGTGTCTCCTTTTCTCTCTGCTCCTCCTCTGCTCATGCTCTGTCTCTCTCTCAAAAATAAATAAACATTAAAAGAAAAAAAAATTTTTTTTTAAATTTTATTTTCAAGCCACTTGCTGCTGTTAAATAGAAATGCAACTGATTTATTTATTTTTCTTAAAAAAATTTAATGTTTATTTATTTCTGAGACAGAGAGAGACACAGAGACAGTATGAACAAGGGAGGGGCAGAGAGCAAGGGAGACACAGAATCCGAAGCAGGCTCCAGGCTCCGAGCTGTCAGCATAGAGCCTGATGCAGGGCTCAAACCCATAAACTGTGGGATCACCACCTGAGCCTAAGTCAGATGCTTAACCGACTGAGTCACCCAGGCGCCCCTGCAACTGACTCTTAAAAACTGATCAGCTTGGGGCCCCTGGGTGGCTCAGTCGGTTAAGTGTCTGACTCTTGATTTCAGCTCAGGTCATGATCTCACTGTGAGATCAAGTCCCGCATCGGGTTCTGCACTGACAGCATTGGGCCTGCTTGGACTCTCTCTCCTTCTCTTTCTGCCCCTCCCTGGCTCACAAGTGGCACACACATGCACTCTCTCTCTCAAAACAAATAAACCTAAAAAAAAAAACAAAAAACAAAAAACTTATCAGCTGATTTAATACTAGGTAGCTTATGCTGACTGATGCACCAATTTCCTTGTCTGCTTTATTGATCAATTACTTAGTGACATGTACTGAAATATTCGTCAATAACTGTGGATTTTCCAATTTGTCTAAATTCTGTCAAATTTTGCTTTCGTATCTGAGGCACTGTTTTTCAGGAACATGTACTTTTTTTTTATTAGATTGTGACCTCTTTAATGAAGTCTTTCAGCGACAAAGTCTCCTTTGCCTAATGTCAGTATAGTTAGCATAGGCTTTCTTGACAAAGATTTGCCTGGTGTGTCTTTTCTTTTCCTTTCAACATTTGGTGTATATTTTAGCAGGGTCTCTTATAAACAGCATAGAGCTAGATTTAAAAACAACCTAATGGGTATCTGACTGAACTGATGAGTTTAACCTTTTTTGCGATAACTGAGATATTTAAATTTATTACAATTATTATCTTGCCTACATTTCTATGTAACTTGATTTTTCTGGGTTCCTTTTTCTCCTTTACAGTAAATTGAATTTTCTTCCCTTTTTACCCACTCCATTGAATCAGACGATAACCATTCTATTTAGAATCTTTTAGCAGATTGCCTTGAGACTGTAGCTGTATAGTTGACACAATTCAGTCTAAAACTCATTATATGTATAGTCCCAAACAATATCTACTCCTGAAATTTACCTACTCCTGAGTTAATAGGTATTTGATAATTTAGTTCCACATTGTTATTATACTTAGTTTATACAGTTACAGGCACTGCTTGCTTAGATTTATCCACATGTTAAGCAATCTTTCCTCATCACTATTACGTCCATTCTTATTTTCTGGGTTCAATGATCCTCCTCCTGAAATAGATTTTTCAGTTGTTCTTTCAGTGGCTGAAAGTATCTACTTGTACTAGTTTGTTTGGAAATGTCTTGGTTTTGTATTTGTTCTGAAATAATAGTACAGCTAGATATAAAATTCCAGGTGGACAATAATTTTATTCCCAGTACTTGGAAGATACTGTTCTATGATCTTTTGGCTTGTACGGCTGCTGTCTGGAAATGTGCTGTCACGCTACCTGTAACCCTCTGGAAGGTACCCTGTGTGATTACTTGCTCGGATCTTTTCTCTGGACTTCAATTAATACTGTGATGTTTTAAGGTATGTATTTGCCTTTATTGCACACTCTGGAAAATTCTGTTAATACCTTCTTGAATATTCCTATTCTCTATTCTTCCTAGTCTTTCCGAAGTTTGTGTTCAGCATACGTTGGACCTTCTAGTATTATTCTCTTGGTCTCTTTTCCTTAATGTTTTCTACCTCTTTATCTCTCTGTGCTGCATTCTGGGGAAATTCCTTACATACATCTTTCAGTTAATTCTTCTTTATCTAAGTCCTAGTTTCTTATATACTTACCTATTAATTTGTACTTTTAACCATTAAGTTTCATTTCAGTTTTTTAAAATATTTTTAAAAATAGGGTTTTGTACATCTCTCAACTTTTAAATTCCTTCTTTTTGTTCCTTAATCATTTTCAAATACTTAATTTATAATCTCTATCTGCTATTTCTATTATCTGGAAGCCCTTTGGTTATAGCCTTACTGTTTTGTTGGGTCCACTGATGTCTCGTCATGTTGGGTTTATTCTGAGAGTATTTGAGGGCTCTGGAATTCTGAACAGAATACTCCTCTTCAGTGGTGCTTCACCTTTGGGATTCCTATGGCATTGTGTTGAAAGCAACCAAACCCTCTAGAGAGACTTTGGGTTTGCTTCTGCAGGCACTCAGAAAGAGCTCCATACAGCCCTGAAGTTCCTAGACAACACATGCAGTGTATCTGGACTTGCACGGGTTAGACTGATTTATCAGGGGCGGTGACTCCATTTGCATCCCACTGCAGAGCTGAGGCAGACACCTTCCTCAGCAGTATTAACAGTCTTTTCACTAGGAGGGACCACCTGAGGGACCTGACCTACTTGTCTGCGTGGCAGTCTCAGGGCCTGTTTCACTGCCCTGCACAGGCCCAAGTGCTCATCTATCCTACCACGGCTGCTAAAAGACAAGATCCTTAGAAAGTGAGACTGGCAAAGCCCCTTAAGGGACCTGCAGGTACAGTACGTCACACTTAACACTGGTTCTCCTTTTTCATTCTGGCCTCTGGAGAGTTTTCTAACTTTCTGGTAGCTCAGCAAAGCATTTAAAAGAATATTTGTGGGTCTCCCTCCCCCCGCCCCACCACCAATTTGACATATTCTATAGCAAAAGGGTTTCTAGGTTGCCCAGTACACTATATTCTGGGAACCAAGGTGCTCTTAGGGTTTAGACTTAACTAGCAGCATAGGCAACTCTAGTTCAGGCCCCTTGACCTCATTAAAAGAGTTCAGCTGAGAGCAGACTGATTGCCTCATCCTTTGGGAGACAAGAAAGGATGGATACGGGTTCTACATCCCTGTTCCACCACTTACTAGCCATGTGATCTTGGGCAAGTTCTTTATTCAAAAGTATTCATTTTCTTAGCTGTTAAGTGGAAATCATAATTCTTGCTTCAGAAAGTTAACTGTGAATATTAAATGAGATGGTGTATATCAACTCCAAACATCCTGTAGACACTCAAAAAATAGTCTCCTTCCTTTCTCTCTGTTTAGCATATGGAACTTAGGGAATTCCAAGATCTGGGATAAGAACAGCTCCATTAGATTTATATCATATTTTATGTTTTACTGATAAACACATTTTAACTTCCTAACAATCCTGTGAGGTAGACAGACTCCCACTTACAGATGAGGACAAAAGGACATAGCTTATTAATGGTGGAGCTGGGACCCAAAAACCAGAAATCCTAACTTATGGTGTAATTTCCTCCAGGGATCATTGCTGCTTCATAAGGTACTAAAAAATCCTTCCACTGAACTAGTTTCTGAGAAGGCATCCTCAGGCCATAAATATAAAGTAGACATCAGGGGCTTAGTAAATGAAAGAATGTAAGCATTTGACCTTAGCAGTCTGCAGTGGTGATATCTGAAGGACACCATACCTTGTGGAAAATCCTGATGGGAGCCATCTCTGCTCCATTTAGTGTCTTCAAAAGGAACATGGGCCAAGAAGAGGCATTCAGCCGAAATCCTGCAGCAAACATAATGGGCAACAGATAAAAAATAGGTTTCAAAGGGACTGGTGATACCAAGTTTTCCCTTTGGAATCCAGCTACTCCTGCCACAACCTATGCTGTGATAGTTACAGAGTCACAGACTGTTAGGAAAGGACTTACAGGTTAAATAGAAGAAATGCCTCATTAGACAGACATGGAAATGAGGCACGTGAGAGGGAATGTAACTTGCCCAAGGTAATGTTGCAAAGTAAGTAGTGGAACAAAATCCCCAACCAAGTTTTCGGACTCTACGACAAGTATTATAAAATATGTATTATAATGTCTAAAAATCTTTCCTTGACAAGTCCAAAAGAGATGTGAGATAGGATCAACAAATACTTAGAAATGATCTAGACAGTGGGGTATGAAAGGGGATATGATAATCTCTTATGAAGAAACCAGGTACGTAACATGCTACACCCAATAAACAAGTAAATCTTTTCGGTTTATCATAATATAAACCAACTCACTATTTCTCTTTCTCTTACACACATGCACGTGCACGTGTGTGCGTGCACACACACACACACACGACTACAGAACGCTTTCCAATATTCATTTTTACTTAAACAATTAAGGATCAGACAATGATGATCATGGAAGGGATAATCCTATCCAAAAATATTCATTTTCCAAAAGAATAAAAAGAAGCCTAGAGAGATTAATTGTCCACTGTCGTTCAGCAAGTAAAAGCCAATAAGAATGTACCATTTAACTAGTAAATTGTAAAAATAAGACTGTTATCGGAGTTAGGTCTTCCAGCTAGAGTTCCAAAGGCCTCCTTCAGATTTGGCTTCAACTCTCTATCCTGAGATGCCCAAATCTTGTGCTTTTTGATAGTCTCCCAATCGCCCTCAGCTTTCCTATTCTTGACAAAAGAACAGATAGGCTGCCTCAAAGCTGTAGAGCTGGAAATAACAACAACAATGACATCTGTTATTACTGACCATTTGACTAGATATTAAGCCAATCACCTTCCACAATCTATCTACTCAAGACAACTCAGGAAGGTAGCTACTGTCTTCCTTTTATAGACGAGAAAAGAGGTATAAAGTAAACTTACGATTTCAAAATGAGCAAATGAGAAAGACAGGATTGAAACCCAGGCAGTCTGATCCTTAAGTCCACACTGCTAACTACTATGCTAAACTATCAGCGTGCAGGTAAAATGAAAAAGGGAAGAATCAGCTTTGGGGAGTATTAATTAATAGCTATAATTAAGGGGGAGGGCATGGAGAGAGAGAGAAGAAAATGGAAATCAGAGAGTCATCACCCTGTACGATTTAAACTGTCTCAAAGCTGGCTAGGCTAAGCCAAGTTCCCCAAGGTCAGAAGATGTCTTGATAGCTCCTTCACATCAACAATGGTGACAGCGATGAGGATGCTCCTATCACTTAATCTAAAATTGCTATTGTTTACTTTTTTGCTTGCCTAGTTTTTTTCCTTTTGGAAAAATTCTATGTGATTTGGTGGGGATGTCTATCACATGACTACCAACCTGGCCATGGAATGCGAAATAATGCCATTTAAGAGCATCAGACTCCCCTACACCAAGAGTGTGTGTGTGTGTGTGTGTGTGTGTCCCCAGTTGGGTCAACTGTTTTCCGACATGACAGACACACTGAAGGAGTCTTTCCCTGAGGTCATGGCTATAAGGCTGTTTGTAGGCTTGGCACTGCTACAGGGAGAACAACTGAGAATAAAGCCAACGTAGAGCAAGATGTGGGGAATCATGAGAGGGTTTACAACTCTGTGTTCAAACCCACTCAGCAGCAGGCCTTACCTTCTTGGTTATATGGTCTCAGTCATTCCTGCTTCCTCCTTTTCCTCTCCTCTAACCTATTTTGAGTTGAGTTTTTGCAATCACGGCCAAAGGATTCTTGACTACTACTTTTCCTTTGATCAGGGTAAAAGAAAAAAATAAATTTCTCCAGAAACTCAGGCCCGGTCTGTGTGTGAGGAAAACAACTCTCCTTAGGTTCGTCAAGGACTGACGCAAGTCAAACCTAGAGCAGATGGGCCATGAATGGTTCACTACACTTATGGGCAAGACGTGGCAAGACACAACTATTCGAGAGAAATGCTTGCTATCCCTGGTAAAAGAGAGGAGTAGAAGGAAGGACTGCTCAGTCAGAACACTCAGATTCATGCCCTCAGTTCCCAGCAAGTGCCTCGCCATGTAATCACCAATTCCATTTCTTAGAAAAGGGTTACTCAGGAGCTTCCATGTCACATGGAACTTAAAGAACTAAAAAATAAAAAATAAAAAAAAGTTCCCTCAGCTCTGGGAACACTTAGAATAATATTATAATAGCTAATACGCACTGACTGCTTATTATGTATTAAATTCTCTACATGCAATTTCTTTCCGGATATTTGAAATACTACCATGAGGTACACAGTATTATTCTTCTTAGTTTGCAGAAGATGAAATGGAAACTCAAGCATCTTGTCCAAGGTAGTAAGTGATGAAGATTCCAATAAATGGTGGTCCTACTCCAGACCTCATGGTTCTTAACTATTCCGTTTCACTACCTCCTAGCAAGCTCCTTCAAGAGTAGAAGGGCAACACAGAAATGTTACCAGCCCAAGGAATTATTAAGGTACTTTATTCCCCAGCCCCCTAAGTGAGGTGGAACCCCCCCTTCCAAATTCAAATGTATCTATAATTTGTATTGGGAAGTCATAGGTAGTGTTTTAACATTGAAAGGGCCCTCAGAGACCATACAGTACAAAAATTTTATGTTGCAGATTACAAAACTTAAGTCCAGAGGGGCTAAGAAACTTATTTGTGGTCACATAAGTTGCTCTTATAGAATGAGGCTGGAGCCCTAAGCCCTCTCATCTGGTTCTCTTTCACTACACTATGCTGCTTCCAAAGAAAACATTATGCACATATGATGCTCCAGGCTCTATGTGCCAAGCACTTTAAGTGGGTTATCTCATTTAATCACTACTACAACTTTGTGAATTAGATACGAGAAACGTAGCACTGGTCCAGACACCAGCTGCCTTGATTTAAATCTAGTCTGCCACCTCCCTGATGTGTAACGTATGGCAAATTACAAAAACCTCTCTCTGGCTTTAGTTTCTTCAAAAATAAAGTGAGATAAAAATAGTAACTACCTCGATGGGTTGTTCTAAGGATCAAAATAGGTTAATACATGTGAAAGACTTAAAACACAGCTTTGTATATAATAATATATATAATAGATATACACGCTGGCCATTGTAGATGGAAGGACTGAGGTTACAGAAATTAAATAAAAAATCTAAGGCCACTCTGTTAGTAAATAGCAGAGGCAGGATTTAAGACCAATTCCTCTGTCTCCAGAACCTTCATTATTAATCTGCATGTTAATGTCTTCAGATATTTCATCACTCAGCCCTACCTTACTGTTTTTATTGGTAAAAAGAGTTTTGGGTCATATATTGGAGAAAGAGGGAAGGGAAGAAGACTAAAAACAGTTACTTGAGGATCTCCTCCAATTAAACAATGGCCTGCTTGTGAAGAAAAGAACAGGTATGTCAGAAATCTTGACCTCTGAAAATGGGAGCACCTCAGTGCTTGGCCACTGGTTCTCTTCCTCTTGGTCCCCAGTCTCCCCCTGGCAAATAGGACTGCCAATTTACATCTCCAGCTCAAACCTGCCTTGAGTTTCATGCTTGTATTTCCATCTGCCTTTTTCTGTAAGTCCACTTGGATGCTAAGAGGCCTCAAGATGAGTAAGTCTCAAGCAGAACTCTGGATTTTGCTGCCTGCCCCCAACTTGCTCTTTTCTCCAGTATCTCAGCTCACTTAATGACACCACTTATTAAAACCCAGGTGCTCAGATCAAAATGCCTAGAAGCCACCTGTAATTCCTCCCTTCCTAGCACCCCTCAAATACAATTCGTCAGCAAGGCTTGATGGCACACGCATCTAATAATATACCCTGAATCAAACCATTTCTCGCCATTTGAGATTTCTCACCCACCAGTGACCGCCCTGATCTAAGGCACAGTCACACTCTGCCTCGAATCCTCAGCAGCCTTCTAGCAGACTGTCTCTACTTTCGCCTCCCTACTGTCTGTTCTCCACATAACAGTCAGAATGATAGGTTTGCATGTTTTTTTAAATATAAATCAGACCACATCACTGTTGTGCTTACATCCCATACACAACACAAATAAATCTAGTCTTTAGGCATGTTAACAAAGCTCATGCGGTCTGGGATGAACTTACTTCTCATAACTCATCTGCCCCTCATTCACTGGTCTTTCTGTTCCTGAAACACACCATGCTGCGTCCCTCTGCCTCAAAGACTCCCCCCTTTTCTCAAATCTTTGTTAGTTCTTTGCTGAAATATCATCTCCTCAGAGAGGTGTTCCTAGACCATCCTACCTAAAACAGCCTCCTAAATCCTGCTCCCTTCTTATTTATATATATTTTTAAGTAGGCTTCATGCCCAACATGGAGCCCAAGGTGGGGCTTGAACTCATGAACCTGAGATCAAGACCTGAGATGAGATCAAGAGTCGGACACTTAACTGACTGAACCACCCAGGCACCCCCTGATCCCTTATTTATCCTTAGCTCTTATCATTGCCTGAATTTTCTCTCTTTTTTCCTTGTAATGTGTATGTCTTTTCCAACTAGAATTTAATTTCCGTGAGAGTTTTATTGAACAAAGGAAAAATCTCCACTTATTAAACAGGTACCAAGACTTGCTGGATACTTTATTATGTTATTCCACTTAATACTCAAAAACCAGGTATGGCAGAGTTTATGAAGGATCTCGCAGGCGACTGAAATTCAACGTTAAAAGTCAAGGTAGATTAACTTACCAATGGCCACATAACTAAACTTGTAAGTGGCTGAGCTAATATTACAAAGTCAGGTCTCTTTAATTCTAAACCCAGGCATGCTGCGAGTTTTCTGTGCTTACCTAGGATTTCTTTAAAAATATTTATATGGAACCAGTTATAAAGAGCTTCCAGATATTCCCAAGACTGTGGGATTACTGAAGAAGTTAGGATCCATTTGTTTAACCTTGACCTGAGGAAGCTCTGGAATGAGATGTAGATCAGCAGGTCTAGAATTGAATCAGAGCTCATGCCCTCTGGTGGCAAGTAACAGAATAGCACTCACACCAGGAACCACATGGCTGTGGATCCCCACTCCCCACCCCACC